>NW_019417423.1:134133-179941 GCF_000390285.2 Anoplophora glabripennis | reverse complement strand
GCCGGTTTCCACGTCGTCTCCTGGAGTTTTGTGGAAATTCGTTATAAACTTAGCCGAAACTCGTTACCTCGGGGTTTTTGAGGCCATGGGACGTGTCTTCATTTACCCCTCGAAAGTGTTCGTATTTACCCCAAAGCATTTAATTTTTGGGGTAAATGTGGACACCTGTTTTAAACAAAACAAACCTGTTTTTAACAAACAAACTATAAACTGCAACAAAATGTAATATATCTCTGAATTTATGGCACAGGATGGGTCACTTGCTGTATTAAATAAACATTTTGTAATGAATAAATGTATTTTTATAATAAAAAATAATTAAGAATTAAATAGTTGTCACAGAAACCAGTCATCCTGGGTACCAGGTACCTCGGAGACCGTTGCCGTCGTGATATTCGTGTTGAGCGATCCCAAAAACCCCCGAGTAGCAAAATTGAACTCATTTCCGTCAATATTTTCCGAGTTATAAATTTTTCATATTTTAACTATTCCAGATGCAATTTTAAAAATGCATTTTTCTTATGCACCGATGCAATTTTCATTTCTCATTGATCACATAGGGTCACAAACTTTCTGGATGCTCTTACTCAAAATTTAACGCTCTGTCAGATGGACTGCATTTCCACGTTCCAGGGATCAAACAATTTTTTAATATCGCCACGCCATCTACACAGAAAGATTTGAACTAACAGCTCTAACTGCAATTTGAAGCTATTCGAGGGAGCTAAAAACCCCGGTTTCCGGAACTAAAAATAAATTTTTGCATTTCGGAGATATTGTCAGCGGGAGTGTCAAATGGCACACCCTGTATAATTTCTAATTTTTTTCCAGACGATTATTAATTATCTACGAGGTGTAGATATATTTTGCACATCTAGATTTCTGGCATCGAAGAGCATTAAACAATGACTTCACATCATAAGATTTTATTATTTTCATTTATTTACATTAGCTCAACAACATGAAAATAAAGTTAAACTACAAGAATTAATAATAAAATATGTATATATATTTTTTAAAAAAGCTTTTTTTTCTAAATTCAGAAAAAAACACCTAACTTTAAGTACAAATTATTACTTTTTAGGAAAAATGTTGATTTTTTTGAAATGAAGCAGCGCACGGTGGGAAATATTGGACAAAATTCTCGCCACTCGCCAATTCTCATCGTCTCGTGATTTTTTTTTAATAATCTCGTGGTAATCTGAATATTCATATTCCGGTGAGGTTTTTTCGAAAAAGTCTTTTTTTTAATGCTTTGGGGCCTCAATGTTGAAGAAAAATTTTTTAAATACTCGATATTCAGTTGTGGAAAATAATGTTTAAAAAGTATCTGCTATTAATAAAATTGTGATTATTATGACCCTTGATGATATATCTGATGTTTTTCCGAGAGCGCACACCTTGTGCCATACTGTACCCAAATCTGACAGTTTAACCCAAGAACCTAACCTAAAAACTGGAAAGATTGTCAAATCAAATCAGTAGAGTGAAAAAAATTGTCACAAAATTATTTTCTTTAATAAAATGTATAAGTGTATTTTGGTTGAGTGTTCATCATCGCAATCGCCAAAACGTTTAGTCAAAACTGAAAACATAACCTAAAGACCCTGAAATTTTGTTTAACTCGAATTTTTTGCTAGAAAAATTCCATAAAAACATCTACATGGCAATAAAACGTTTGTAAAACATTATTGTGGCTTATTATTACTAACCATTTATTAAATTTGCAATGGAGCCTGATAGACTAACCTAACCTCAAATTCAGGAGTTAGGAGAATCAAATATTATCTAAATCTAATACATTTATACTTTTTATTAAAGAAAATAATTGTGACAAATTTTTTCACTCTATGATTTTTCTCACTGATTTGATTTGACAATCTTTCCAGTTTTGAGGTTAGATTCTTGGGTTAAGGTGTCACATTTGGGTACAGTATGACACAAGGTGTGTGCTCTCGGAAAAAATTGTTGATTGAATCTCCGTACAATAAAGATATTTTTCATTTTTTTTTATTAATCCTTAATTTAGCGAGTTTAAACTTAGTTAATGTTGGTTTTGAGGTTAGATTTTTTAGATTCAAATTCATGGTTTGGGTAGAAAGAACATGGGTTCCATTGAATCTATTTCGTACATTTGGCATGTAAAAAAACTTTTTTCCAATGTAAATTTCGTTTAACGCTTTTAGGTTAGAACTAATAATTCTGAGGTTAGGTTTTTGAAGAAAAAACATCAGATTATCATCAAGGGTCATAATAATCAATTTTATTAATGGCAGATACTTTTCAAAAAAGGGTTTTTTTAAAAAACCTCACCGGAATATGAAAATTCAAATTACGACATTATTAAGAAAAAATCACGACGAGACGATGAAAATTGGCGAGTGGCGAGAATTTTGTCCAATATTTCCCACTGTGCAGCGTACCAAATATGAAATTTTTTTTTATTTAAAAAAAAACATGTATTCTATTATTATCTGCCATATTTTTTATTGTATTTTAACGGCAAACTCAAAACAATTTTTTCTATTGATTCGATACGAAAGGACATAATTTTATGAAACAATTCCAAGTAAAATGTGGAAATAGTAAGATCTTCCTATCGTGGCCATTTCTAAGAATTTGTCAAAGTGGGATGTTAGAGCAACAAAAATATTTACTTCTTTTCCTCGAATTAGATTAATACCTTTAAAATGGTTAAAGAAAAAACAAAATTTCAAATCGGACAGCACTTACGTTTATCGTGCCCTTCTCCAGCATCCGCTCGGGCGTGTCGTGCAGATCCGCGAAATGCACCGACACCTGGTGGTACATCGGCATCAGGAAGTTCTCCCTCTCCCGGATCTTCTGCTCGATCTCCAGCATCTCCGGCGGTTTCTGCCGCTCCACCTGCTGCTGCGATACGCTGGCCGAACGCTCCCTCGGCTGCGAGCTGTTGAACTGCTTCAGCCCGTCGTCCAGCTCCCTCACCACCGGATCGATGCGGTGGATCGCCTTGACGAGGTCCTTCTTTCGGAACTTTATCTCCACGATGCCCTCCGGTTCTAATACGCCGCCCCTGCAGCACGCGGTTAAAATTAATGACATTACGACTGAATCATCCTGTATTTTAGAAATTGATTTTTTTTTAATTTCAACAAATTGAAACGAAAACAATTGGCGAAACCCAAATTTTCAATAACCGATTAATAAAAAATGTTCACATTCAACTTTTTGGGCCACTTCTGACAGAGGAAAACTAGATGGCTCCACCTACAAATTAGTTCAAAGATGATAATAAATTTAAAGAAACTAAATTTATTGCAAATGAAAAGTTGTAAGGGTTTAGCAATTGTTGGAGCTCCTAATGACATAATTTGGTTAGAAAATATTCGCTAGTTTACGAGAAATAAAATTTTCTTCGAGAAACTGTTTATGGCTAAAAACTTTTTTTTTAGATCAAAACGGTTATTTAAAATATGTCATTAGGAAATTTGAGGTTTTCTGAAGGTAACTTAACAAAATTCAAGTCTAGAAATTGTTTAATATTTAAATGCGTCATATTTGAAAATCGTAAGAATTCGCCGACATGGAAAACTGAATATTATTTACACACCCGATTGCAGTTAGAAAATAAAATACGTTTACAATTTTGGACACTCTGTAACAGATGGCGCTCGCCTCGCTTCATTCTGATATCAAAATGTAATTGTTTTTCACGGTCCGTAAAAAAGACGGTCGAGTAATGAACGAATAATGGGCGTGGCTTATATCATACTACGTTACAAGATTTCTAACCTTTAAGGATTTATGTTTGTTTACATGGGATTAACTAGTAATTTTGCATTTTTCCAAGTAGTAAATGTTCATAGTTGTTTGGGTATTTTGCAGTAATTAGTTAGTTATCGATAATAGTTTTTAATAAGTTGATGGTGTAGTGTTTAATTTAAACTATTAATTTACCACGTAAAAATGTCAGGAGTGCGGTGTACCTAGTGTTGCAATTTGCAATAATAATTTTTATTTTCAAGATTCAAACTTTGAACGCAACGCGGTCCTCAAGCAGAGCTATTAAGTTTATCATCAAGAAAAAGACTTAATGGAAACAGGTTAAATGTTAAATTTCTAGTTTAACTGACTGTGTTCACTTTAAAAGGACTAAATTTATTGTTATTGTTGTATAACAAATTGATGTGATTGTTAGTAAAGCGATTGGAAATTTTCAGTATCTATCGAAATGTGATTTTAATATTTTTTAATTTTTCTTAAAATTAAATGGTATGTCAAAAGTTCTGTGAGAATAACTTTTCCTCCTCATCCTTTCATTTTATTCCTCCATTTAACTCTGAACACTGAAAAAAAAACTCTTTTTCAAGGCTAAAAACTACCTACTGTATAGTTTACTTGTAAAAACTTTGGAATTTTTTAATTCGGAACATCATCGACTGTAAAACTGTAGTTGGTAAGTACAAAAATAAATNTGACATGGGTCCCTAAACTCAACCATTCCGAGAAAAAAATTATCAAAATCTCCAACTTGATGTACGAAAGTCCGATTAATTAAGGAATATCGACATAACTGTGTGCATAACATGTTTATCATTTTTTTAACTTCTTTCATTCATAATTACTAAAATTCGAGCTAAAATTTAAGCACAGCACTATCTTCGTACTACAAAACCGATACATTTTATTTATTTAAAAACTTGAAAACGATCTTCTTGAAATTTATTAAATGTTTGTACAATAATAGTTGTTTACATTTTTCCGTACTTTGAAAACTGTTAATCTTACGCCCCTGTAATATACAACTTTTTTGTTCATTTGTGATTACACTATCTCATGCTGAAGTAATGGCAGTCAAACTTCTTACACCCTGTATGTTCATTTGGCCAATAACATATTTTAATTATTTATGTCCTCGAACAATTTTATTATATTGACGGTAAATTTCGTTTTGTTCCGTTTCAAAAGGTCTCCAAAATGCCATGTTGTAATAATATTTATTAGTACACAAAATATCCCTCTTATTTCTCCCTTTCGCAATTGTAATATCAATGATTGATAGAAGGTGCCTATAATAAATTAAAATTGCCTGAATCGCACCAAATTCAGCATTGCTGCACTGCACTGCTAGGCAATTTGTCGACAACTGAAATTCATGGCCGATCGCCCAGTCCNAGGTGCCTATAATAAATTAAAATTGCCTGAATCGCACCAAATTCAGCATTGCTGCACTGCACTGCTAGGCAATTTGTCGACAACTGAAATTCATGGCCGATCGCCCAGTCCAGCTACGTTTGTTCGTCGTTTGCCCGCGCGCGCATTCTCCAACTTTAATCATTTAAGTGATCATATTAAGCACGCTAAAAGTTTAAAAGTTTCTAAAAATGTGCTAAAAGGTTTTTTACTCGAAAGTTGTTATTATACTTTAGACAAATTTTTTATGGTTTAGTTTGTAAGGCAATTATTTTGACAATTCCTATACAAATTTGTATTTTGTCTTAGAGGAAATAAAATTATTATTATTATTATTATTATTATTAACTGGGCGACCAGACCTGTTTTCTGCGTCATTAAAGTACTACGTCCTGCGTGAGTTGCTGCATCAGCGAATGAACCTGGTACATACCGCTTAGATCTTTGGTCTTCAATTGAGATCGGAAAGACTATAACACCGCGGATCTGCTACTTTTACCCCAACCTCTTATTTCGTTTCCTTGTGGTTGTACTTCAAAATTTTTCATAAAAAGAAAGCTCTTGATGATGGATGAAATACATCCGAAACGTATTTAAATTGCCACAAGTGACACATCTGTGAAATAAATATGGATACAAAAATGTGTATTTTAAAAGCATTAATCGGGCGGCAAAACCCACATTTCTATGAAAAAATAGTGCTGATCAAATGACAGGTAATTTCTGATTATTTTTAAACTTTAAATATTACGTTTCCATTTTATTAAGGTCGCCATTTTTAAACAGAAGTAGGCTCAAAAATTAAGGGATATAAATAAAATTCTAAACATTTACTTGACTTTCAAAATGCTGTAACCTGGCGTAAAATGATTGGAATGATGATAAAAAGTCACGAATTTTCTTCGTTGTCCACCTTTCAGAAATCATAAGAAATCCAGTGGAAAAAAAATTTCAAAATTTTTGCTTCGATTTCAAAAGGTCCAGGGAATTCAATAATGTTTTTTTTGGTAATCCCACCTATTAGCTCCTTTAGTTTGACTCATATTCTTTAATTTGAACTATTCAAGAGTTTCGTACCATGATTTGTCGCCGAGTTATCGTCGTTCAAAGCAAAAATGGCCTGTTTGGATTTGATAATAAATTACTCGGGAACTAAGGATCGTACGGAAAACTAAACAATGTATTGAAAACTTAAAAATACTCTCTTTGAGAGTTCATTTTTTGATAAAAAAAAATTGTTTGATGAAAGACTTAAATGAAGGTCAAAAATTGTTTATTTAAAGATTTAAAGATTTTTTTTAAAGATTTAAAGAATTGAAATTTAATATGGACTTTGTGAGAATTCAATTAAAAAAATTGAATAAAACACGAAAAATGTATCCTTTAATTAATTGATTTTTAGCAAGTGACAATTTCAATAATTCGGATCACAATGAAAGAAAAACAGCAGCGGTTTAAACACTTGAGGGTTTCTTTGGGATATTTCGAGGTTAAAAAAAAATTAAAATATCCTTTGTCTATTCATTAGTTATAAAGTTATCTCAAGCGAAATCTATTCGCGAAAATCCTTAAATACGCAATTTTTTACATTTTTTTTAATCAAATGACCACCCACTAATTGCATCAAAAAGTGGTTTCTGTCAAAATTGAAAATTGGTGTGGATACGAGCTACTTTTCGCGTATGGAATAAAGTTCCGATCACAAAAACCCCGGCAGATGGTTTGTTTGTCTTCTGTTTTTAGTCAATTTTACTCCTTTTTTTTTATCATTACAGACTCCAGATGGAGTCAAAACGCAATGCGGATAGCGATGTCACCCATTTACGCAAGGAAGGTAAAACCCATGAACATATCGTCGCACCATCTGCACCCCAAGCAATTAAACACTAAACTGTCACGACTGCCTATTTTTGATGAAAAAAAATAAATTAAAGTAAACCACTGGCAATTGTAAATACCGATTTTAAATCGACAAATCTTAAATATTTTGGTCATTTACGGTTATTTTTGGTAAACGCCATTGCGTCAGGAAAAGATATAACAGAAAATTGGAAAATTTGGTTTTCTTAAAACTAACAAAATATACGCCAGACCTTTTCAAAGATCTCTAATAGAGCAAAAATCACCCAGTCCGAACCGCACCGTATTTTCGATAACTCCCCGATAGATTTATCTCAAAGAATGTTGGAAAGAAAAAAAAAATTATTGTACAACACAGATTTGGTTACCTCTGCGGCGCCCTTGTCCTCGATGAACCACCTCCTAAGCATGGCCTCGCCCTGGCCCAGCGCCAACTCGGGTTGGGCATCCATGAGGCCCTTGATTACCCTGTCCTCAAGCAGATGCCTCCTCAGTCTCCAGTACAGTATGGACCTTGATTTCCGCCACGGTACAATGTCCTGAAATGGATAACGAATTCTTTCATAATTTAAAAGCAAAATGATACCAGTGCAATTGGTACTGAGTAAAATCCAGTTTGACCGGATGCTAATTTTTAAACGATATTATAAAAAATAGACAACGAACATTTTACATAATGAATAATAAACAGAAACGTTTCAAAAAAAATTAGCAAAAAATATATTTTAGAAACAAATTTAGGAGATCGCGTAAGTCTCTGGATGTATTTCCTAGTCAAAATTTTTATAGTGGTTTGCAGTGAAACAGGATGTTGTGTTTTAATGTAAACTTAGGAAACAAAATTATTGGTCTCGACGCTTGTAATAAATAATTTATGAAGGTTGTGGAGAACAAAATTATATCTAAAATAGAACATTTAGAAAAACTTAAATTTTAAAAGGACAACGCTAAAAGTGTTTATATGTGTTTTTTAATCCTTAAAAAAATATTGTTATGATGGCTTTATTCACATCACATACTAACTAACAAATAATAAATTAAAAAAAAAATGAATGATCAATTACAAAAAAGTACAATCTTATAACAAATATAAACAAATGACATGAGCCACCTATGACTGAATTTTTTAATAATATTTGATAAAATACGGTTGGTCTCTGCCCCTTACAAGATTTACCATTGCACATTTTTTTTTTCAGTAGTTGATCATTTGTTTTTTATATTTTATTGCTTGTTAGTTAGTACGTAGTGCGAATAAAGTCCATTATAACAATAGTTTAAAAGAATACTTTGTCTCGGTGTGATTTAAATAAAATAATAGATTTTCCTGTTACATCATACAATGCATATTAAAGTCAACATGTCTCGAAAATAAGTAAATATTGGGAAAAACTTTATATTACAAAAATTACTCAAAATTTAATGATCTGTCATATATGGACTGCATTTCCACGTTCCAGGGATCAAATAATTTTTTAATATCGCCACGCCATCTATACAGAAAGATTTGAACTAACAGTTCTAACTACAATTTGAAGCTATTCGAGGGGCCTAACAACCCCAATTTCCAGAACTAAAATAAATTTCTGCATTTCGGAGATATTGGCAGCGGGAGTGTCAAATGTACTGTTTAATTTTGAATTTTTTTCCAGATAATTATTAATTTACCTACGAGGTGTAGATATATTTTGCATATCTAGATTTCTGGCATCGAAGAGCATTGTTCGACTTCACATCATAAGATTTTTCAATAATTATCATTTTCATTTATTTACATTAGCTCAACAACATTAAAATAAAGTTAAACTACAAGAATTAATAATAAAATATGTACATCTTTTTAAAAAAGCTTTTTTTTAATTCAGAAGAAACACCTAACTTTAAGTATGTAACCTGTTACAAATTATTACTTTTTAGGAAAAACGTTGACTTTTTTTAAATGAATCAGCGTACCAAATAGCTCAGTTACTGTAGCTGAAAATATAGTAATACCTCCGAATTTTTTATAACTGCATCGATTTTTCTCAAAATTTAGAATTTGGCTCATCTTACCCGCCACTTCAAAACTTATATATGCGCTAGGTGTGCTTTTTGTTCTTAAGGGGTGAAAACCACCCCTTATTGGAAAAAAAAGAAAAAATACAAATTTAAGCATTTTATGTAATCAAATCTTTATTTATGCAGTATGAGTAATTTCATGTCCTATCTAACATGAAACTTAATGTATCTCAAAATTTCAACCCGGAAAAACCACCCCTTTCGATGAAAATAATATAAAAAAAAATTTTTCAACTTGAAACGATTTAATTCTGCATTTTTATCAAATTATAATTGACTTCTTGATTTTTTCAATCTCACGGCTTTGTTATTGCAAATGTCGTAATCGGACCACCGCCATTTTGTAGCTATTTTTATTACGAACAAAATCATGTCCTAAGCATTTTTTCGTACAAAGTCATCCCGCTTAGTTATTTAAAGACAACTACTAAAAAAAAATTTTTCATGATTAAACTGTTAATAACTTTTTTCCTGATAAAATACTTTGTCAGCAAATTAGCCTGTTATTGTACTCATCATTTAAAGTAGGCCTGTGTAGTTATTTCCGGGTTATCAAGGTTTGACACAGGCCGAACCTATACTAACTGGACTATTTATATATACACACACCCACACACAAAATTAAGATTATTTTATAAATATAATAATAAATACAAAAAAAAAACAACAATTATATGTAAATGATTATTCGTCGTCACTGCTATTTAAATACAAGTCAGCACTGTACCGATTTATCTCTCACTTGCCCTTTTTCTACGGTCTGCTGCTGCACACTCCACGGTCGAAATTATAGCGAGTGACTCATCGCTAGGTTTTGGACTAGTAAGGGGGATGAAGCGTGCCAGGAACGAAAATCCATTGGCGTGTCTGCGTAAAAGGCAACAAGATATAGAAAATAATGAAAAAAGATAATAAAACATAACATCTAATATTTTTTACGGTTTGCTATAACAGGCACTTTGATCCATTTTAATTATTACAGCAGCATTTTAAAACGTACCAGTTGTGTTTTTTAAATTCATAAATTTATTATAGCCATGGAATTAGGCCCCCCGTCTACGCTTATGCTATGACGTGTCTCAGGATGGGTTAAATCAAGTCCGTTTACACCCACTAAAAAAGCATTTCCCTATTCCCTACCAAGTGCAAAAGACAGAGATAGAATATAGATCGACGTTCAGTGTAACTCGGTCTCTAGACGATTATAGATTCTATCGATGAACCATATAAAAATCATTTTATATTTTATACGCATTATGGTAATAGTGTTTTTATATTATGTCTTAATCACTCTTTATAATTTCGACCGCGGAGTAGTTCCTGATTCGGGCCACACCACTTACTTTGTTTTTAGAAAGAATAACGTATTTATTATTAGAGATTTATTTACTAGTCACCGTTTTCTAATTTTTGTTCTTTTTTTAGGTATCAATTTCTACGACGACGACACTGATGGTGACGCCACTACTTCGGGATCAAAAGAGATAGAAAACACAACGTTGCACTGGACACATGAAGAGCTGACGACTTCATATGAAAACCGATAAATCCAGTTTTATGATTTCGACAAAAATTCCCTAACACCTTTACTTTTACCTTTTTTACTTTGTAACGAAATTTTTTTTGCTTTTAAGATTTAGACAGATATACTCCCGTCCGTGTATTTCAATGTATACCTGCTAATTTTTCAGACCATGAATAATACGAAACATTTCATTTTGTAATAAATTTATCAAAATAAAAGTAAAATTGAATTGTGTTCATCCAAAAACTCCGACAGTAAAACAAAAAACAACGATGTGTAAGACATTTTTAATAAATTTACCTATTTTAAATGCGAAATAAGTTAATATTCATAATCGACTCCCCGAAAATATTCCTTGAAATATATTTAAATTATTAAAAATTAAAATTAAATCAAAAATGTTTCAGCCGACAACTTTTTAAAAAAGCTAAATCGTACTAAGGTTAATTGGTCTAAAACCCAAGGAAACTACCAATGAAACATATGTATTTCCAAGGTAACGTTTGGGGCGGTACAGTTTTATTAACAAAATTAAATACGAACACCCTTCATGTTTTATCGGGACAACCACCATATGTATTATGAAATTATAAACGAGGATCATGAATGATTATAGACCCCGTGCCGTGACCAGTAACTTCGTATGGAACAGTAATTAGGTTTTGGCAGCTGGTGATTGGTGTAACTTTGTGTGTAACCCGAGATTTATCCAACAAATGAGCTATTGCGTTATCTCGAACGTAGACGTTACGATTTAGAGATGTTTATTTGACGGTACCAGTAATGTGCAATGTTGGTTGCCTAAGCTCGGCGGTTGCGCGGCTTATAAGACAATTTTTCTAATCTACCCGTTTGAATATACGTATTAAAGGTAAAGGTAAAGATAATGAAGCTTACCAGCAATTAGGCCATACTTGGCCCTTTTTGCCTGCTAACTTACACTACCCTCCACCTTAACAATTACAAACATCCATGGTACGACAGGAAAATTCCTTCGAATTTTCTTGCCGCGTGCGGGATTCGAACCCACTACGGTTTTGCGCACAGCCCTGGCTCGCCTCTGTAGGCAAGCCTTGGCCGCTTCGGCTACCACCGCGCTCGAATATACATATTTGTTTATTCAAAACATATTTAGACTATTGAAACTTCAACACGTATCTTCAAAACGAAGACTTCGAAGACAAAAAAAAATTTAAAAGAATTGGAAAATTACCTATAGTTATAAAAAATTCCCAAAATCTAGAAAATACAACTAACACAAAATATTCCATCACTGCAAAATGGGCCTTTTTGGATAAATTTATTACGTTTATATTTAATCAATCAGATGGATATATCAATCAAAAATTTCAACACTAACCTTAGATTTTTCAGTAGCTTCACGATTGTCATTGCTATTGTCACATTAGAGCATCATCCCGGAGATTTGTTCGTAATCCGTCTAGGTACTAAATAAATTTTTCTCGAGGCATCTGCTGTAGTACTTGAGGAAATCTGGAAAAAAATTACTACAATTACGATTTTCTTAAATATAGTAAAATATGCAGAGGGATTACTATGACTACCGATTTGTAACGATAGTTTTTCAAGAATGTTTTGTAAAAAGAAAATTAAATTCCACAAAACATAAAATTTACGTTTGTTTTTATTGTTTTTTAATAATTGCATCCTGAAACAGAGACTGCCTTAGAAAAATATACAGGAAAGTGAATGAGACATACCTCCTTCAAGGATAGCTTCCTTGGACGAAAATAAACCCATTTAGATCAATAACATTTTGTTAAGACAAAAAATAAAAATGTTTTGAATCAGATTTTTTAGATAACTGTGTCGTTGCTAGATATTTCAATAATATTTTTCTTTTTTTGAGATAAGCCACTATGAATTTGAATTTATATTTTTACTTAAAAATTAGTAGTACCAAAGAACAATTTCAAGTTTTTTTTGACAGTCTGTGGGGCATTTAGAGATATATACTAATATAATTGACCATTACTATTACTTTGCAACGAATTTTTTTTTGTAATATTTAGACTGATTTACCCCCATTCGATTTCAATGTATACCTGCCAATTTTTCAGATCATGAATCATAAAGAACATTTCATTTTGTAACAAATTTATCAAAATTAAAGTAAAATTTAATTGTGTTCTTCCAAAAACTGCCGACAGTAAAATAAAAAACAACGATGTGTAAGACATTTTTAACAATCTACCTATTTCAAACATGAAATAAGTTAATATTTATAATCGACTACCCAAAAATAGTCATTGAAATATATTCAAATTATTAAAAATAAAAATTAGATCAAAAATGTTTCAGCCGATAACTTCTTAAAAAAGCTAAATCGTACTAACATAAGGTTAATTATTGGTCTAAATTGGTTTCCTTTAACCCAAGAAAGCTACCGGTGAAATATATTTCCAAGGCAACGCGTTTGGGGTAGTACAGTTTTATTAACAACATTAAATAGGAAACACCCTTCATGTTTTATCCGGACAACCTCTATATGTATTTTGAAATATAAACGGGGATTTCATAAATGATTATAAGCCCCGTGACCAGTAACTTTGGAACGGTAATTTTATTTTCTTCACATTGCCAATGAAACTTATTGAAACGGCAAGATCGAGATTACGTTAAAACATAACATTAGCTTTTACAGGCTGGTGACTGTGGTAACTTTACCTGAAATTTATTTAACAAATCAGCTATTGCATTACCTTGAACATAGGTAGACGCAATGTTTTCTCACTGTTCGTAGTAAACGAATGATTAATATGGGTGACGTTAAGATTTAGATTTTTGACGGTGCCAGTAATTTGTAATGTTGGTTGCCTATGCTCGGCGATCGCAAGGCTTGTAACTTTATAAAAACTCTGTACACATTTCTGTCTTTCCACTTATTTCTTATTTGCAGCAGTAATTGATTGTTTGTTTATTTTTAATGGAAAATATCAAAATATCCTTTCATTTTTTTTTCGTAGCAACCAAAAATATTATTTTTTAATACGTTGATGAATTAGATTTCACAAAACATATATGGAAAGTTTGTTGTTATTGTTTTTTAATAGTTGCATCCTGAAACAAAGACTGCCTTAGAAAAATATACAGGATGTCCGGAAATGAATAAGACGTACCTTCTTCAAGGATAGCTTCCTTGGATGAAAATAAACCCATTTAAATCAATAAAATTTTACATTACATTTAATAAATAAACTTCAACTAGTTAAGGAAAACTATGAAAGAGCATTAGGCATATTAAATGAGAGGTATGATAAAGATATGATGAATTTAAAAAATATTAAGTATGATATGTTTATTGCAGACTTTTATAATGTTCCGTGGTATAATATATTTTTGATACGGGAAATGTTGATGACAAAGTTGCTTTTTTAGTACAGAATCTTACTCATTTGCTTGATATTCATGTGCCTATTATCACAAAAAGATTCACAAAATCTCCTGCACCGTGGATAACGGGCAATATTAAATTAATGATATCACTTAAGAAAAAGGACTTTAATAGATTTAAACAAACTAAAAGTGAAGCTCATTGGCAATACTACAAGGATTTATGTAATTACACAACTCAAGCTATTAAGCAAGAAAAAAAGGCATATGTTAATTATAAAATCAAGCATTATTAAACATCATCATACATCAAATGAATCATTATTTAAATTCCTTGGAAAATTAAATTATTTATTAACTAAACTATATTAACAAAATTTGGTTTCTCAAAGAAAAACACTGTGAGCAATATGATTTCAAAAATTTAGAAGTAACTACCAAATCTTGTTAATTAGGTATTTATATTCTAAATTTTTTATACATTAAATGTTTAAAAAATAAATCTTTATCTTTATCTAACTAAAAGTGAAGTTCATTAGCACTAACGTTCGTTTGACTTTTAATATTGTTTTTTTAACGTATTCAACAAATGTTTATTCACTTACAAATTCTGTCCAGCATTTTCTCTATGTCATGTAAATATTACAAATAGTTCACTGATATTATAATGTTCCTATATTCTGCTTCACTCCTTTACTTAAATTTATTGAGTCCATGTTTCTGAGTTTTCCTTCTATCTTATTAGAACTGCCAAATTTTGATTATAATGTTATATTAACGAAATAATTTTATACCAAATAAATCTTGTAACATTCCAGGTCATCTAAGTGATATAAATAAAATAAACAATTTTTTTGTTAATTCTATTCCTTCTGTGGAAACCCCAGAACGAGTACTAAATTTATATAACAATAGCCGTTTAAATAATTCGAATTTTACATTTCAGCCAGTCACAGAATGTGATGTAAGTAAAATATTACATAAAATTAACGCAAATGCTACAGGGTGCGATGGTTTAAATTTAACCTTTTTAAAATTATTTATTCCTGAAATAATTCCATACATAACACATATTGTTAGTTATTGTCTTACTGAATCTGTCTTCCCAGCTCTGTGGAAGAGTGCTGTGATAACTGTGCTACCAAAAAAAAGTAATCCTGAGGAATTTAAGGACCTTTGTGCCATATCAAAAGTTATCGAAAGGGATATACAGTTACGGGTACATTTGCAAGCAAATAAACTAATTCCTGAAATCCAGTCCGGATTTAGAGCTGATCACAGCTGTGTAACAGCGCTCTTACATGTTGTTGATGACATTATAAGTTCAACTGATAAAGGTCTTTGCTCTATATTAGTTTTATTGGATTTCAGTAGAGCCTTTGACACAATAAATCATGACATTCTGCTTGCGATCCTTAAATATATAGGTTTGTCAAATGATGAGTTGATGTTGTTTAAAAATTATATACAGAATCGCAGATTAAATGATATGTCACATTCTCTGTTATTAAAGTCAGGTGTACTGCAAGGGTCAATTCTGGGTCCACTGATTTTTACCATTTATAATAATTTAATAAACTCGTTAAAGTTTAGCAGCATACTTCTTTATGCGGATGATACGCAAATATATTATTCATTTTCTCCTAGTAAGATAGATATTACTTCTGCACGTATTAATAATGTTTTGAATAATTTTATAAATGAAGCTAAAACCATTGTCTCTTAATCAATACTTCAAAATCTAACGTCATCATATTTGGTCCCAAGAAGCATCGATTAGTTGTGCAAAATCAAATAGATATTAATATACAAGGGTCCATTTTGCTAAAATCAGATAAGTCAAAAGTCTTGGTGTAATTATTGATAAAACTATACAAAAAGGACACTCCGTATTAAGAGCAATATATACTAATAGACATTGTATGTCTACCGAAACTAAAGTTATGCTTTGTGAATGCTTAATTTTATCACTATTAAATTTTGCTGATGTTTTATATGGACTGTGCATCAATGTATTACTATTACATAAACGTAAAATTCAAAAGTTACAAAACTCTTGCTTCAGATTTATTTATGAAATTCGGAAAAATCAAAGAATATCCTATAAACTTCAAGAAGTGAAATGGCTTAATATGGAAAACAGACAATTACACCATGCAGCTTGTTTATATCATTCAATTATTTTAAGTAAATCACCACCTTATTTATACAGAAAGATCAAATTTAGAACGGACGTATATACAATTAATATAAGATATAAGGGTCTTCTAACTCCACCACAACATAATACTGAGATGTTTAAGCGATGTCATTTAGTTATCAAATCTGCGATGTTTATAATAATTTGGATCAAGATATAAAAGAGAGCAATATTAAAATTCATTCAAAAGTAAATATAAGACTTTTATTTGAGTGGCAATGTTATTAATAATACTGCTATTTAATTGTGGTTAAATGTCATTACTAATTATTATTTAGAAATTTATGTTAGTTAATAGGTTATGTTGAGTAGTGTGCGCAACCTTGCTTGTGCAGGCTAGACTTCGCCTTTTGTTCATATCTAATGAAAACTTGTTTGTGTAATATGTATGTTTGCTATAGAACAATAAAGACTATTATTATTATTATTATTATTACTATTATAAACTAATAGTAATAAATAAGCATATTAAAGATACATTAGAGATTCCGAGGGGCGATCCGCTGATGTAATCTTCGTACGTTTGCCCTGGATTCTTTATGTAATCTACGTAATCTTATCTGTAACCTATTTAATCTATCTTTAATCTACGTAATCTTATCTGTAATCCTCGCTATAATCTATGTAATCAGCTAATGAATTTCGTCGATGTAGTCGTTGTACAACGCCCCCCCCCCCCTACCTCATTTTCCAAAGAATGCCACAGAAACCTCGACAGAAACCTATATGGTGCGATTGGGGNAAATTTTGAAATCTTCTTTTAATTTCGAATAATCCTATTGAAATCTTAAATAATCATTGAAATCTACTAAAATAACTCTGAAATCTCCTGAAATGTTTTGTAATCGGTTGAAAGATATTGTAATCTTGATTATTTATTTGAAATTTGTAATTTTTTTTTAATCGATATTGAAATCTGCAGATACATTACAAGAGATTTCAGAAATTTTGTAATCTTCGTATGTTTTTTCCTTAGCGGATCGCCCCTCGAGAGATTCCTTCCATAAATAAATGCACAGCTTATAATTTGAGAGAATTTTTAATTCACATAAATCAACATTTAGTCATTAGAAGCATTAAAACTCAATACAAGAGTAGTATTTTTCACTTTCCTTGAAAAACGATGTATATCTTTTGAAAATTTATCTTCATCGGACACAAAGAAAACGGCTTCTGACATAGCAAATACATCATCAGACACAAATAACTTTAAATGTTGCTTTTGTAAATTGACAAATCATAACATTTATAGACGTTTCAAATTCAAATCGCTTGCTTGTCACAAAAGGCATTAGTTTATTCGAACAAATAAATCATCAAGTAATTGTTCAATTTACCAAGGTGACCATCATTCTCTCTTACACCCTTATGACAAACAAATTATGTAAGGAGTATGAATATTCCAAAGAAATGTTTGTAATATTTAATATGTTGAAAGTTTTGTTATTTTCCGTCGTTTTAATATACTTCTTGCTGCCAAGAAAATTTAATTTGGAACGAATGCCATTAGTTTGATTGAGAACTCCGTTCAAACAAATCTTTTAAAACTTATACTTTCAATTCGATTTCAAAAAACCAAGTACCTAAATTTTATTAAGTAGTTTTAGTTACCTACATTTTATATCTATTTAACCTCAAAATTTGGGTCGTTTTATTTAAATATGCTCTATAAATTAAATATGAAATTAAGTAAATTAAAAAAAAAAAACGTAAAAATATAATCGTGCCATTTCGTAACAGTGACAAAGTATTGTCCAGATCCAGATGTAGGTATACAGGTACATACCTATCGTAAGTAGCTATGTCCCATTTTTAAAAAACCGGCCGATAGAATGCTATTTCTGACTATTTGTATGAATATTCACTACATGTAAGTGATGTTTCATAAAATATTGAAAGAGTTTAATAATGTCAAGATATTTCTGTGAAATAATAAATTAACCCCATTTTTGTCTGACATCTAGTTGTTAGGTTACGTTGTGTGAAAATATCATAGATCTAATAAAGTATATACTACTATGGAAAATATTTAACAACGCTGTAGGTAAATAGTTGATATTTTTGTTTGTAAACAATAAAATGTGGTTATGAGTTATGAGAAGTTGGTGTTTGTACTTACATCATCCACTCAATGGTATGACGAGACGAGCATCAAACAGGTCGACATCGTTCGTTCTCGTAACGCCCTGAACTTGTTGGCTTCGAATTTTGAAAAGATGGACATATTCACTAAAATATTTAACAACACTCCACGAAACACGTTTCACTATAATTGTTACAACTAGTGCATTGATTTACATATGAATTTCACTAAAAACGGTGGATTTTTCGGCACAAATTTGAAATAAATTACGACTGTAAACAGAACTTACTTTCGCAAGACGCAAAGCAGAGGAACTAGGAAGAGGCATATGAATACAGAGTAAAGGCCATGCATCCGAAATCCGACGATACGAAGGTCCGAAAGTGTTCCTATTGGTTAATATACATTCAAATTTTTACCGCTCATTTTCATCCGAAATTTTTAAAATTCATACGACGTCGGAAAAAGTAGAAATAATTTTAACTTGTATCCGAAATCGTATGTTCTTTAACCTCACTTTTTAAGTTTTTAACATACTATGATTGTTGTTTGATATATTTACAGTCAAATAAATGTTATATTATAATGTCGAATGTAGAAAATATAATACTACGTATATTTTCTATAATATATACCTATGGTTGTCATTTGAAAATGTTTCACCTTCATCTTGTAATAAATTCCATGGTTCTATACTTGATTTCTATGAGATTAATTTCGGATGCATGTGAATTATATCATTCGTACGAATTAAAATATTTTCGGATATCGTACATCGGATTTCGGATGCATGGGACACCGGCCTAACTACTTAGTCATATGGGAAGAGGTATGCGCGTGCGCTGCAGTCCTCTTAAACAGTGCAGATTGTGATTGTTTAGATATTTCGTGGAAAAACTGGTTTTAATTATTTAGGTCGAGAAAAGAAACATTATTTATTTAAAGGAAATAAATATTAAATACGTAGGTATTTTGCTAGATAGGTACCTATTCAGGGTATTTATTAATAATTTATATTAAAATTTACTTATTAATTAATACTCGCGTTAATACCTATAATAGATATACATATAATTATGAAAATTCATTTTCAAAAATATGGGAAGATGGGAAATAGGTATATTACTTATTTTGACAATTTT
Organism: Anoplophora glabripennis; assembly: GCF_000390285.2. Lineage (NCBI taxonomy): Eukaryota > Metazoa > Arthropoda > Insecta > Coleoptera > Cerambycidae > Anoplophora > Anoplophora glabripennis. The sequence continues at coordinate 160,544 of NW_019417423.1, read as the reverse complement.
TATTTCTCTTTACTTCTCTTTAGTGCTACCTCTTTTTTTTCTGGAAAAAACTTTCATATTTTTAACGAAATAGGGAAACAAATACAAAGGTAGATTTTTATATTTTTATACCTATTTAATTTCACTGAATTTTTACAAAGTAAACTGGAATAATATTATTGTAATACATCTATAATTAATAATGATGCTAATAGAAATTTGAATTCACAAATATTTCTTACAATTAGGTGCAATCGTGCGAATTGTAATACAAATTATAATGAATCTAATTTTTTTGTTAATAAAGTTTTAAAGCAAATAAGTGAATGAGGTAAAAATTTTAAAATAAATCAGGCTATCTGCTATATATATTTTTGAATATATTCAATTTTTGTCAAACAAAAAAGTTAGTTATTTCAATCGCCTCCAAGGGGCAGAAATTTTCGAAAGTTCTGAAAAGTTGCTCATGCATTAGTAGAAAATTTGTATAAAATTTGACAATTAGGTATACCTTTTTTGGTTTTCAAATTATAGCCCCTACCCCATATTTTTTTGAAAACTTTGAGAGGCTGCATCTTCTAAGGGGTGAACATTTTACTAAGATCATTTTTATATGAAACATGTTCTTTTTGGCTGTAGATCCACCGGTACCATTATTGTGCTACTTTTTTTGAACACACTCTGGATACATACATATGTATTAGGGTTTCTGATTTCTCGGCCAACTTTTTTTCTCGGGACTCGAGAATTCTCGACTAGGAATTCCCGGGAATTTTCGAGAAATTTCTAAAACTTAAAAAAGTCATAATTTTCGCATTGCAATGCGAAATATAAACATGCTATTATACTTAACAATCATCATTAACATTTACTATTTATTCAGTATTTTTATTAATTACTTATGTTTCTACTTCTACTAACAAAACTAAATTAAACTTTGAGTTTCTTCTTAAAAACCTTTAATTTATTTTTTTATTAAACACTTTCAATATACTTATGTTTATTTCAATTTTCACTTTTAATTAAACAAATAGTAGATAAGATATGTAATTGAAGAAATCTTTAAAAAAAAAACAAGCTTTAATTTAAAGATGCAGAAGAGTTCTTCCTATTAATTTATCACTTAAAATCACAATCTTTTAATTAACAAAACAAAAACAAAATAATCAACTAAAGGAACAGGAACTAAATATTTTCAGAATCAACATCAACATTAGGTATCTGCTTATAATAAAATTTCTACACAGGCTTATAGCTAGGTACATTAAGAAAATAAGAATCATCAAAGTAAACTAAAGCCTTAAAAACTTAAAATAAATAAATCATGAGCTAGTCGAGAAACCACTTTATTTAACGGCTCAGTTATTTGTCGAGAAACGAATTGAATGCAAGAACGAAAAGAACTCTAGTCAAGAACTTAAGACGGGCGTGATTTTTAAAATTCTCGATACTTTTTTCTCGTCTCGAGTAAGGCCAGATTTCCCGGGAATTCTCGCTTTGCGAAGTCTCGACCAGAAACCTCAATATGTATATGACCGTGTGGTTAAATTACACAATACTGTTTTTAATTTGTTGTGTAGAACAGAAAATTTAAGAGACGCGTTTACCAGGGGACAAAGAATCGTTATTTCCGATGTGAAGACTGCGGCCTTAAAAGTTCAGGTCTAATGAATGGTCTAATGTTTATGGGCATGGAACCAAAAACAATAAAAAAATAAAATAGTTATAATCTTAAGAAAGTCTCTTTTGTTTTACAACAGTCAGATGCCGTGGTCTTCACCCGCGAGGGCTATTAAGTTTGCCACGAGTAATTAAAGCGTAACTACAGAAACGGATGAAGTGAAACCTACATAAAAAATTTTTTCTCAAGAACTATACTGTGCTACCTTGAATTTTTCATTGTTTGTATAAAAGGGAATGCCCTTTGGAGCTCTGCTATAAGATTCGTTGGAGTCTTAGAATTAAGACGTAACTTCAGAAATGAATATTCGCGCTCTCACAATAATTTTTTTCTGAAAAACTAGACCTAGACTTTTTCATCTTTTATTTAAAAGGGCAAGTCCTCTTAAGATTTACTGAGTGTTTTCCAAAAAGGTACCTAGAATTAAGTACANTTACACAATACTGTTTTTAATTTGTTGTGTAGAACAGAAAATTTAAGAGACGCGTTTACCAGGGGACAAAGAATCGTTATTTCCGATGTGAAGACTGCGGCCTTAAAAGTTCAGGTCTAATGAATGGTCTAATGTTTATGGGCATGGAACCAAAAACAATAAAAAAATAAAATAGTTATAATCTTAAGAAAGTCTCTTTTGTTTTACAACAGTCAGATGCCGTGGTCTTCACCCGCGAGGGCTATTAAGTTTGCCACGAGTAATTAAAGCGTAACTACAGAAACGGATGAAGTGAAACCTACATAAAAAATTTTTTCTCAAGAACTATACTGTGCTACCTTGAATTTTTCATTGTTTGTATAAAAGGGAATGCCCTTTGGAGCTCTGCTATAAGATTCGTTGGAGTCTTAGAATTAAGACGTAACTTCAGAAATGAATATTCGCGCTCTCACAATAATTTTTTTCTGAAAAACTAGACCTAGACTTTTTCATCTTTTATTTAAAAGGGCAAGTCCTCTTAAGATTTACTGAGTGTTTTCCAAAAAGGTACCTAGAATTAAGTAGTAACTTTAAAAACGAATATTCTAACTCTCACATAATAATGTTCTCTTGAAAACTATAGAGTATGCCACCTCGAATTTTTCAGTATCCGTATAAAAAGACATGCTCTTAAGAGCCCTGCCATCAGTTTTTTCCAAAAACCCCTATAAGTATTAGAATATGGCTATATACACGAATTTTCAAGGTGGCACACTGTAGTTTTTGAGAAAAAAATAATTCTCTTGAGAGTGATGAGAAATTCAAGTTTTTGGAAAAATTTATAGCAGAACTCGAAAGGACATATCCTTTTATACAATCAGTGAAAACTTGAAGGTAGCACAATAGCACACTAGTTTTTGGAGAAAAAAATTATGCGAGGGTGCAAAAATTTCTAAAGTTGCGTCTTAATTAGAGCAAATGTATTTTTATTTAAATTTAAATTAATTAACATTTATTAACTTTTAGCCTGTATGAGACAATGCAATTTAGTTGCGGCGACAAAATTGTAGGGATAAAATTGCATGCTCATTATCACACAATGGGACAGAATTGCTACAATTTGTTTAGTTTGCAGTAGTGTTACCAACTGTGCATTGTTTAAGGTAAAATTTCTAAAAAGTATCTTGTAAATAAGTATTTTTTATTCATGAAAAACATTGCAATGGATGAAAATTTAAAAGTAAATTGTTGTATAGCTTCAACGGTGTTACTAACAACAGCCATGACCAACAGTCTGTGCTAGGTTGGTAATAATCAAATCTCCATAAAAGTATCTAAAATCCCTGTAATTTTGTTGCATGGAATAAAGTAGGTTCTAATTCAAGCAATTCAGTTGCCGCGATGGAATTGCATAGTCTGATAAGAAAAATTTTATGGATTGCATTGAAAAATTGGAGTATCTGATACGGGCTTTTGGCAACTATATGCATTGTCTCATTTAACGGATTGGTTTCTAGCTCTTTACATTATATCTATTTACATTAATTTTGGTGTTAGACATATTAAATTAATTCAAAATGCAACAGTAAGAAACTTAAACCGTGTACAAGTAAAATTTAAGCAAAATACGATCCTGTCCCAAATGATGTCGAGTTAAAATGCCGTATTGCCGCCCACTGAAAGGCCGCTACCGCGTTGACTTCATACCTGATATGACGGGATGGTAAACGGATAAAAAACAAACTGCCATGTTAATTCTTCTGCTTCATTTTGTTACATTTTTATTTTAGTTTTCAGTTCGGTTCACGAGGTGTTTGTGAACAGCCTCTGTATGGTGTAAGTGTATAACCTTATAAAGTTATTTAATTCAGTGTTTAGTGGTGATACTGTGTATTTTTGTATTTTAATTTTCAAGTTTCTGTGCGACATTATGAAAAAGCATTCTATGAATCGAGAAAGAGTTGATATGATACATTATTATCAGCTTCTACTTTTTGTTAGGAGAAAAGGGGATGCAAGATGATAGATGAATTATCCCGACATCTAAGTACAGAATAAGAAAATGTTTGTAATATTGGTTCAATATTTAAGAGGTTATGGGAGTATTGAGCACCATGTTGAATGGGGAAAAACTCAAGAGATTGAGTTAAAAAAAGTATTTATGGTTACAAAGTTTCAAACTTTATAATTTTGTTTAAAGTTATGCATTTATTTACAATACAATATTTTGTTATTATAAAAAAAGCCCTACTGTATATTCTAAATACTTTTTTTAAATCTACAAAAAGTATTAAATTACACCATCATTGGTCTAGTACAAGAAAATGTTTATTAAATAGGTACTCTATTAGATAATATAAAAACAATTACTTCTTTTTAATTTTCCCTACTGGCCTTTTAACTGGAGAGCTGGATGTGCTCCTGAAATGAAATAATATTTCACATAATATTATAGCCCGGGAGGCAGCGACATTATTGATGTAATTATTTCTACACAGCTGATTTTTTCTCATTTTGTTGTTTTGATATCGTAAGTAAACGGAACGGCAGTCTACCGCGCCAATGTGGGGGCAAACGTTAGTAACAATTTTTTAAACATGTAAATAAATAATACTTAAATGCCTTATACCTACAAGGCTGAAACTTTTTAGAGTGATCAATTATACCTAAAAATACAGTATAGTGATAGTCTACCGCGTCGGAAGGGGGGCCATCAAGGGTCTACCACCCACGCAAGGTGTTGAAAAATTAACTTTTTTGACTTATTTCTACAAGGCTGAATTTTTTTCTCAAATACTTTAGTTTATAAGAGAACCAAAAAAAAACAGTCTACCGATCATCTAAGGGTGCAAAGCCTTGATAGACGCAATGGAATGCACGATCTCCCGAGCGCAGTCGCTGCGCCGATTCACTGTAAGCCGCTCTGAATAATAACTCATACCGGGATTAAATTACAATCTACAAAGCTGCTTTTTTGTCTATAGATATCTTACAATAATTATTGTCAAATAAACGTCTTATACCTTCGATACGAGGTGGCTAAAGCTTCGGTAGACGTGGCGAAAGTTTTTGCGCGGAAGTTGCTTAAAATTCCAAATTTATTATTAATTATAATTTTTTGAGCTTACACCATTATTTAAACGTATGATATAGTAACAACGAGCGAGCGTTAGCGAGCGAGATTTTTGCTAGTATAATAGGTATTAACAAAAGTTAAAAAATTTTTTTTTTCAAATAACTGACCTTTTTCTTTTTTAACATTGAATAATTAAATTTATTTCACTTTTACTTATAATTTATAACAATAATACTTTTCGATAATAGCGCGCGAAATGCTTGATTTGCGATTCATCATCACATTCGTCAATTACACTCGTGCGAGAATTATTCTATCGCACTAGTATCGAACAATATTTTACGACACTTATTTATAAAATAAATGATAACAACGCAAATGTTTTTTATTACAACAATATAGTAATTATATAAAAAATAAATATATTTTTCTTATTCCTCATCGCTACTGACATTTGATTCCTCATCGCCTTCCATATCATCACTATCTTCATCCTCATCATCTTTCTGGTCACACACTCCATCATTTTCTTTAAGGTATTGACAACCGTCATTTGCAATTTCTGTATCTGCAAATAGCAATATATTATTAAATATTTATTATATTATGCTAACATAAATTCACCCCCTTTAGGGTCTGAAAGTCATTTTTTAATTGAGTTTTAGACTTCCTTAAAATGCAAATATGTGTACCTGAATCTTTATCGTTCTGTAGATCAAACGTCACATCATCGATTGACTGAGGCAATTGGTCGCCACTAAACCAATTAAAATCATATCTTGCATTCTCATCCACTTTCCAGCCACAGTCGAGTGGGGATAATGTTGTAGGCTCTTTTAAGTGAGCATTACTCCAAATTTGTGCAATATATGCTGTTCGGAGTATGTGTTCTCGGAGCTCTGATTGACAAGGTGGTAAAGCAGATGCATCGAAACTCTTGACCTTTTGACGAAAGATTTTATCGTTAGTAGTTTTGTAAGCTTTCAAAAACATCACTGATCGATGTGACGTTTGATCTACAGAACGATAAAGATTCAGGTACACATATTTGCATTTTAAGGAGGTCTAAAACTCAATTAAAAAATGACTTTCAGACCCTAAAGGGGGTGAATTTATGTTAGCATAATATAATAAATATTTAATAATATATTGCTATTTGCAGATACAGAAATTGCAAATGACGGTTGTCAATACCTTAAAGAAAATGATGGAGTGTGTGACCAGAAAGATGATGAGGATGAAGATAGTGATGATATGGAAGGCGATGAGGAATCAAATGTCAGTAGCGATGAGGAATAAGAAAAATATATTTATTTTTTATATAATTACTATATTGTTGTAATAAAAAACATTTGCGTTGTTATCATTTATTTTATAAATAAGTGTCGTAAAATATTGTTCGATACTAGTGCGATAGAATAATTCTCGCACGAGTGTAATTGACGAATGTGATGATGAATCGCAAATCAAGCATTTCGCGCGCTATTATCGAAAAGTATTATTGTTATAAATTATAAGTAAAAGTGAAATAAATTTAATTATTCAATGTTAAAAAAGAAAAAGGTCAGTTATTTGAAAAAAAAAATTTTTGAACTTTTGTTAATACCTATTATACTAGCAAAAATCTCGCTCGCTAACGCTCGCTCGTTGTTACTATATCATACGTTTAAATAATGGTGTAAGCTCAAAAAACTGTAATTAATAATAAATTTGGAATTTTAAGCAACTTCCGCGCAAAAACTTTCGCCACGTCTACCGAAGCTTTAGCCACCTCGTATCGAAGGTATAAGACGTTTATTTGACAATAATTATTGTAAGATATCTATAGACAAAAAAGCAGCTTTGTAGATTGTAATTTAATCCCGGTATGAGTTATTATTCAGAGCGGCTTACAGTGAATCGGCGCAGCGACTGCGCTCGGGAGATCGTGCATTCCATTGCGTCTATCAAGGCTTTGCACCCTTAGATGATCGGTAGACTTTTTTTTTTTGGTTCTCTTATAAACTAAAGTATTTGAGAAAAAAAATTCAGCCTTGTAGAAATAAGTCAAAAAAGTTAATTTTTCAACACCTTGCGTGGGTGGTAGACCCTTGATGGCCCCCCTTCCGACGCGGTAGACTATCACTATACTGTATTTTTAGGTATAATTGATCACTCTAAAAAGTTTCAGCCTTGTAGGTATAAGGCATTTAAGTATTATTTATTTACATGTTTAAAAAATTGTTACTAACGTTTGCCCCCACATTGGCGCGGTAGACTGCCGTTCCGGTTACTTACGATATCAAAACAACAAAATGAGAAAAAATCAGCTTTGTAGGAATTGGTGCAAAATTTCTGTCGCTGCCTCCCGGACTATTATCTCTTGGTGACTAAAGCAAAGTTTACATTGGTGTTTGTAGTAGTAGGCTGCAGTGGATAAAATATGTGGAATAGTAAAAAAAAACCGCTAACATATATCTCTCCTTCCAATATTCATAATTTTCTGTGCTGCCTACCTTTTTAACGTCATTAATATCAATCTAAGCAGTTTCGTATGAGTAGAGTACGGCAGTACTCGGTAATGGTGCCTGACCATGTTTATTGTCACAAACTTTAAAGTTTTCTCTGCTAAATTGTTACAAGTGTGTAAATAGTCCTTCTACTAAAACTAATAGAGTAGAGGAGAATAAGAAAAATAGTATACTAATGAACCTTACTACTAACACCACCAACATAAACTTATTACAATTTTTTAGACCCTTAATTAATCTTTATGAGAAAGTAATTATTCTATTCAAATACCGGGTTGTAGCAGTTACACTGTAACTCGGAACATTTACAAAAGAAAACTATTTTAAATTTCACAAAGCTTTAACCAGTTTTAAAATAAATTTATTCTTGTAACAGTAATCTATAGTTCTCATTTTATTGGCCCTTTCCTGTCTGGATATTTGAGAGACAAAACGTAGTAAAAACTGTTGCTGAATCAGAAATCAGAATAGGTATGCAATAAAAAAAAACCTATTGATTAGTTAAAAGGATTTGACCAAAAATAAACTGATTTCTTGAGAAAAAAAAATCAATCAATTATATGCTTTATTAAAAATTACACCTGATGCAATTAAAATATTCCAGGTTAGTTGAAAATAGTAGTAATGAAATAGTACATAAGTACTACAACTTCCTTTCCTCCATTGGCGACACAATTTTTTTTATATCAAAATTATGTAAAAAAATGCGTCTGCCAAAGATTAAAATCTATGCAAAATTTCAAGTGAACGTCTTATTGACCCTTTGCAAAAGAAACTCCTAATGAAAAGTGGCATAAATACAGTTCCATTATTTTCACCTAACCATGTTGACAGATTTACTACGTTTTTGTAACATACTGTACTGTACAAAACAAAAAAAAAATAACAAATAGTAAAAATAACAGAATTGTTAAAATCTCTTTACTTTTTAAGATCTGCTTCGAAAAAGATGTTTACTTACTCTGATTCAGAAGATGTTTCGGAAATAATGTTATTTCTTTGAGTACGGTCAATACTGTAACTTGAATATTCCGATGATTTGCTCTCAGAAGTTTCATTTGTTAATTCACTTGCCTAAAAAAAGGGAAAAAAATCAGTCTCCTTTCAAAATGTTCTTAAAACTACAAATATTAACCGACTTGTTTACTATTATCCATAATTGTGTACAAGATGGTTTCTTCCGATGCTATTGAATTCTGTAACTTCTTTTCTTCTGATTCAAGAGAATTTTGTCCCTTTCTCCTTCTCAATTTCTTTCTCTTCACTCCATGAACACCCTCTACTAAACTCTTGTCAGGAAAATTATTTCTCACTGAAAAACGTAACGGTATAATAAAAAAAAAATCCATAAATTTAATAATTAACATACATAACGTGCATGCAGTACTTCCTAAATTGTTGGAATTTGTATTTGATACTTTATCTTGATCACTGTCTACTGTTAAATTTTGAGTTCTATTTACTTCTGATACTTTTTGTTTTTTTGAATCGGTCGATTTCAAATATGTTTTTTGCCTCTTGGATCTTCTGAGTATTTTTCGACCATCTGCTTCATTGTCTGTTACTGCTGAATCACTCTCTACATCTGTTACACCCTTTTTGCTTTTAGGTTCACAATTTTTAACATCCCCCCTTTTCTTGTTAGTGTGTTTTACACTTTGAAACCCTCCGTTTTCATTTTTATTAGTATTAGTTTCTTTTCTCAGAATCTCTAGATTATTTCTAGATTTATTATTGCTTTCCTGATTAAATGCAGTGTTACTTAATTTATCTATTTTTTTTGTAACATCTTTGTTAGGATATGCATCATTTTGTACATTTTTTTTATTTATCCTGTTTTTACCATCTTTTGCCTTTCGCCTTTCTATGGTTTTTAACCGAGAAGAGAAAAGTCTTTCAGATTTTCCACCTTCTATACTGCAAGTACTATCAACAAATGTTTTATCATCATTTCTGCTTATTGCTGCTGATGTATTTTTTGCACTATTTTCTCGACTTTTATTTAATATATGAACATTCACTTGCTGTGTTTCCTGTGTCTTCTCATTTGTATTCTGAAAACTTTTATTTTGTGCCAGTAAATTATTCTGCTGTTCGACTTCGTTTTCAGTTGGGTTCTTGCCAGTTTGGTATTTTAGTGCAGCTCTCAACTTTTCAGCAAATTTCTTTAAATTTTTTTTGGGTCCTTTATCTATATCATCCTCCTATAAACAATATAAGTATTCAATGGGGTTACTTGCCAAAATTTGCCCCGTATTTTTTAAATTTGTATAAAATAGAACAGTTGTGACGTTTCAGGCTATAGATACTATAATCACGCTATCCATTTATAAAACGGTCAACTAAAATTTCATACTGCCGCCCCCTTCTCCTTTTATTTACCAGTAGAGAGACACTGTTGATAGCAATGGTGTGCAATTCGAATAGGAATTTTAAAAATCAAATAAAAATTTATGTAAGCAGTTGTCAGTGAATTTACTTGTACAGTTCGCATTAACTTTCATTGTATTCTGTGTGACACAACTATACACATTTTTGTGAGGCAAACATTCCATTATTTTACTACTGTTTAACTACCACTTAAATTGTGCACGATGAGTAAAATGGAGAAATATATATTGTTTGGGAGGGGACCAAATTAAATATTGACCAAATTAAACTTTGAACAAAAAAGATAATTATATATTATTTGGTTAGCAAATGGTAGAAGAGACTAACAAGAAGTCTAAAATGGAAATTTGGTAAACATTTGGTATTCTTGAAATAAAACATTTCTTTTAATGTTAAATAACACAGGCCAACAAGGAAAAAATTCCAGAGATCAGACACTACGTTTCCGAAGGCATTTGGCGCGCTGAATCCGAATCTGGCCTCAGAATTGATCCATCACCCTAGGTTTCCGAGATATTCTAACCTAAAAGTGCAAAAAACACGTATTTTTGCTATTTTCAAGGTTATGTAACTTGGCGAAAAAATTTTTTTTCTCAAAACTGAAAATATCATTGGAAACTACTATCTTTCCCCTTCAAAACGCATTTTTTTATTTGTAAAAAGCTTTATTTTTCGCGGAGATATCGTCGATTAAAGATGATCAGTATAGCTTCCTTATTAAACCATGGCTATAACACAATATCACTAAGCGCTACGAGCCTTAGAGGGCTCGCAGCGCTTAGTGTTATTGGGTAATAGGGCTTGAAGTTAACCTTCCTGACGATTAGGGCTCACAGCGCTTAGTGTTGTGGGGTTATAGGGCTTGGGATTAACCTTCCAGACATATAGGGCTTGGGGTTAACCTTCCTGACGATTAGGGCTCGCAGCGCTTAGTGTTATTGGGTTATAGGGCTTGAAGTTAACCTTCCTGACGATGAGGGCTCGCTCCGCTTAGTGTTGTGGGGTTATAGGGCTTGGGGTTAACGTTCCTAACAATTAGGGCTAGCAGCGCTCAGTGTTATGGGGTTAGCCATGATGTAATAATATAGCCATACTGGTCATCTTAAATTGACGATATCTCCGCGAAAAATAGAGCTTTTTCCAAATAAAAAAATGCGTTTTGAAGGGGAAAGATAGTCGTTTCCAATGATGTTTTCAGTTTTGAGAAAAAAAATTTTTTCGCCAAGTTACATAACCTTGAATATAGCAAAAGTACGTGTTTTTTGCACTTTTAGGTTAGAATATCTCGGAAACCTAGGGTGATGGATCAATTCTGAGTCCAGATTCGGATTCAGCGCGCCAAATGCCTTCGGAAGCGTAGTGTCTGATCTCTGGAATTTTTTTTTTTTAATTTTGTCGGCCAGTGTAATTGAAGGAAACGAATAGACCTTAATAAATATGTATGTGATTGTTACTTTTGGATTGTGGTCTCCGCACTGTCTTTATGAAAATGTGGGCTTGGTCAAATTGACCAAAATTGTGACAATTTGTTGGTTTTGTGTTACTGACCAAAAGTCTCCACAGCGCTTTGGTCCGGAATTCAATTCTTTTGGTATTTGGCATACGTCAAAAATGTTAATTAGCAACTTTTCGGAGTCGTCCGACTATTTTTTTTTTATAAACATTACACAAAAGTTACCGTTTTTATAGCAACATTCTACCCATTCTGATTTTGGTCAGTTAACACAAAACCAACAACTTACCAGAATCTCAGCCAATTTGACCGAGCCCACATTTCCATAAAGACAGTCTTAAAGAGGTCCTTTATGGAACATTTACCATTATTGGATAAATATTTTTTTGTGTAATACAGCAGTAAAAACAATACAGTAAAAATAATTACATATCCCGTTAGCACTTTAAAAGTGTTGAAATTAACCCTTTCGCTGCACAATACGTCTGAACGTAGCTACCGCGCCATGCGCGAAATTTATCGCGTGCGAATATATACGTCTGGAGCAGTTAGACCACTTATAGTTTTACATTATGTTGCGTTAAATTACGATTTACGATAAATTTTACGATTTTATTTTGAATAAAATACAGTATATGTGCTAAATAGAAATTGAAAGAAACATGAACAATCTTGGTATTATTACCAGTACCTCTTTCCATAAAAATATTTGTCACAATCGGTATAAGCTCGCCCGCAAAATTTCGCCTTACTAATTGCAATGACCGAGTCACTGATGCGCATGGTTGCGAATATATACGGTTTGAGCAGCCTGATCCAATTTAACTATTCATGCGAATTAATCAGTCTGGAGCAGTTTGAGCCCTATAAATTTTTAGCGAATATATACGTCTGGAGCAGTGAAAGGGTTAAACAAAAAATTACATTTTATAAAATATCTGAAAAAATTTGGCGAACGTGGTGAGATTTGGCCCGATGATTTAAATCTTGTAAGTAGTTAATTATAAATATACTACCTTGTCTTCTAGAAGCAGCTCAACTTGTGTCAATAATTCTCTAATTGCAACTGTCTTCTCAGGTGGTATTTCCAGATGTAACAATATTTTTGTTAAATATGGTACAGTGAGATCTTTAGGTTTATTTGCGATATTGTAGCAAAGCAGGTTAGCTAGGTCGGTGTGAATGTGGACTACCTCCTACAACAGACAATCAAAATTTTATAAAGTGTATATTATAACCAAGATGATAAAGGACTAACCGTTGTGCCATTAGAATTAGTTAGTGCCGAAAGGAATTGTATAACATTATCTATTTCTACATCTGCAAGGGGACTTGTCCTTGGAGCATTTGCTATACTCGATATAATTGGCACTACTGCTTTTTCAATAACTTCTCTAGCACCTTTTATCAATTTGGTAAAATTGCTTATAAGAAATCCCAGCTTCTGTTGACTTTTGTCAACAGATTTCTCTACATAAAAGAAAAATATTATTTAGCACCGTACACACACACACACACACACACAGATGTACAGGGTGTCACAGAAAAACTGTTCTTCATTTTCAGAAATGATAGAGGGCACTTAAGTAAACGTTTTTTTATTAAGAAGCTAGTGTCCACAAATTTGTCGGTGTGAACTATAGTAGGATCGTATTCGATGCTTCTTTTATCAAAGGAAAAACGTGTCATCATTTTTAGAAGGCGCAAGATGAACAATTTCAAATTTAAAATGAAACTGAATGTACAATCTGAAATACCGCATCATATGCATTGTGTTCTGGTAGTAGCTGTAGTCGGCCAGGTGCATCGAGTGTACGAAGTGGTCGGTTATACGTCAAATACTAATCTGGCGAGCTTGGTCGTAAATCAGAGAACGTCTCCAAAAAACAAGTAACAGTGGCGCGTACCGAGGTAAAATGTAGTACATACGTGGAGTTTAAAAAACAAATTGGATTTATAATAAATTACATTTAAAATAAGTGGTTTATGAGAATAAAGGAATTTTTGAAGGAACATGGGTGAAATGATCCCTTCGTCCGTTCATAATGTATAAAGAAATTATTCAATTTGTAAAACCCTTAAAAGCGTACTTCATTGGTTCCCTTGACAGGCAACGATTTATTATTTTGCATCGAATTTGATATTCTACTATAGAGTGTGAAGATAAGTTGGAAATCTTTTGAAAACAATCTGAATTACAACAGGAAAGAGTAGTAACTTACTAAATTGAAGCAGTCAAGTTAAGGAACATTTTATTAAGAAATAATAATGCATCAAACTTTATAGTTACGACCACCGTTTTCGATACACAAATTGTAACGATCTGTAATCGTTCCCGAACAGTAGGTGGTAAATATGACTTTATGTGTAGGTACTTATTAATTATAAACTTACCTAATGGATTAAACCATTTTAATATAATTCTACAAATTAAGGATGAATTAACAGGAAATTCATTAAGGATTAACTTAGAAAGAGCAGTTACAGCAATTTCTCGAATATCTGCATTCTAAAAAAGAAAAAACAAGTTATTTTATATGAGTGTATCCTCCATATGGACAAATTCAATATTCCCCCTGATACAAAAATTGCTATCTGCCCATAAATAATAATAATAATAATAATAATTTATTTTCCATTTTGACAATATACATTGTATAGGAATAGTCAATTAAAAGAGATTACAGGTTTAACTGTATTCAGTGAGCAAACATACACATATTAAAAATATACTGTAATATGTATATACATAAAAATAAAAACAATCAAACTTATTTAAACAGTAGGTATCTACATAATAAAATATCGTTGTGGCAAGAACTAAAAGAAACCTTGAAAAAATGTGCTGTCTGAAGAGTGCCAGGGTATTTTTGGAATTCAGAGACTCAGCATGCAGGACAGTACCATTATGTGGCAGGCAGGCCTCTGTCATATCCAAGTATTATGGCAAATATAGATGATAACCAAATTATCTTCTTAGCTCAGTAAACCTACATCTATGTATATGATGACNTCGTTCCCGAACAGTAGGTGGTAAATATGACTTTATATGTAGGTACTTATTAATTATAAACTTACCTAATGGATTGAACCATTTTAATATAATTCTACAAATTAAGGATGAATTAACAGGAAATTCATTAAGGATTAACTTAGAAAGAGCAGTTACAGCAATTTCTCGAATATCTGCATTCTAAAAAAGAAAAAACAAGTTATTTTATATGAGTGTATCCTCCATATGGACAAATTCAATATTCCCCCTGATACAAAAATTGCTATCTGCCCATAAATAATAATAATAATAATAATAATTTATTTTCCATTTTGACAATATACATTGTATAGGAATAGTCAATTAAAAGAGATTACAGGTTTAACTGTATTCAGTGAGCAAACATACACATATTAAAAATATACTGTAATATGTATATACATAAAAATAAAAACAATCAAACTTATTTAAACAGTAGGTATCTACATAATAAAATATCGTCGTGGCAAGAACTAAAAGAAACCTTGAAAAAATGTGCTGTCTGAAGAGTGCCAGGGTATTTTTGGAATTCAGAGACTCAGCATGCAGGACAGTACCATTATGTGGCAGGCAGGCCTCTGTCATATCAAAGTATTATGGCAAACCAAATTATCTTCTTGGCTCAGTAAACCTACATCTATGTATATGATGACTAAAATAAACACGAGTACAGTAGAACCCCGATTACCCGTGATGTACGGGACCGAACGCGGCAATAACTGTAATTTTTATATTTAATAAATTGTTCTTAGTGTTCAAATTTACTCAAAAAATAATCACATCAAACACAATTTTTGTACTTCAAAATAATAATTAAGCACGACGGGGTGTTGGCCACCTTTCCAAATATTGCCATAAAATAAAAAAAATACGCAAAAGACTTGACCTGGACTTTTTACTTTTGCTCATTTTATTTACTAATAGAGAGATAGAGTGAAGTTACGCAAATAAAAAGTTTTCTGTAATAACTCCCGCTTGGCAGTAAGATTATTTATTTAGTGTTACTGATTATTTTGTAGTATTTATAATAATTACTATTAAAAATATGGCCCATTTTTGCCTTGTTTAACATCTGTTATCTTTATTTGGACACAAAAATAAGACATTTGTGTACAGAAAAAAAGGTGGAAATGAAAATTTAATCTTATTAAAGATTAAATTTTTAATCTTTTGAAAAATTCCTCTAAATATCATTAGAAGTTGACAAATGGGATAGGTGAAAATAAAAATAAAAAAAATATTAAACGTAACTGCAACTAATTTTAGAGTATTTCGTTAATAAGACCTGTCTCTAAATTATAAAATTTCTATAGATATGACCAACTGAAATGTTTTTATTATATTAGAGGAATAAAATCAAATTAACCTCGTCATCTAGCATGTCCAATATGATTTCAATAATAACGTCCACATTCAATCTGTCGTTATCCATGACATTTACATCATCCACAGTTTCATTTCTATACAGCCTCCTTTTCGTTGCATTATGTAATGTTGATGACGAACTGTTGGTATCTTTCTCACTACCAAATAGTTCAGGCCCATAAATACGCACCAGATCGCAAATAGTAGCCACTGATTGCATCAAAGCAAATTTGTTATAATTTGGTATTGCTCGATATGTAATAATCTAAAATTGCAAGTGTCGATTAATCATTCTTACTGAAGACAATAATTTTTTAGTCAAAAATACAATTTTTTCATATAACATTTAATTATCATTATACATATACACATTTTAAATGGATGTATTTTTACCACAGAATCCGATTCTGCAATAAAAAATAGAGGAGGTTCCTTAATTTAAGAGTTAAAAGTTACCCCTTTACCATACCCGCAAGGAGGGGGCGAGGGAGACTAATTTTAGCACCAAAGTATTTTCTTGGCGGAATGATTAAACATTGATTATGGACATTTTTTGCGTAGACTGCTTGAAAAACTTACAAAATGGAAAAACAACTATGTTATAACGCCACTGTTATTCAAAGTGGTGGTTGTATGAATAAGCAAATGAAATGGTTGGAGATGGTTTACCTCTCTTGAAATTCGTATGTTCTTGAAGGGTCCTTCTGATGTCTTGAAAATGTTGATGCGGCTGTCTATTTATTATTATGGAGTTGGGAATCACACGCGCTTTTTACTATGTCGAGTCTCTCGAATCGAATGAATTGAATTATACACAAAAACCATCTCCGACAAAAAAAAAACAGTATGTAAAAAAAAGAAGGATTTTCGTATTTGATTGAATAAACTCGAAACAATCATGTTGTTGCAACAAATGAAAAAGAGAAGAAAATTAATTTTATATATTTTAAAATGAATTGTAATTATGATAACAACTTTTTGCGGTGAAGCCGCAACAAACTATACACCTCAGAAATGAAGTAAAAAATTAATTACTTTTATAAGTGATGGAACATGTTTTTTGAAGACTTTCTATTTGACAGAAATAATTGGTAATAATATACTTTTATCAGCTGTGGCAAATATAATTTTTTTTTTGTGAAAGAACATATTTCTTTCTTTTGAGTTACTAAAATTCCTTGGACAAAAAACAGACTTTATAATTAAAAAAGTTGTGGAATTTTTTTCCATCTATTAAACAGATTTTTATATTAGTTTTTTTTTTATAATATGTTATTGGGTACAAAATGCCTGCTTCTATTAGTGCTGGGAATAATTCAAATATTTCAATTAATTCTATTTAAGTATAAATTTAGAGAGGTAAATGCAAATGCAAGTATTTTAATAATACGACTCTACAGTAGAAACTTGATTATCCGTGATGTACGGGACCGAGCGCGGTACTGATAATTGAGAAACACGAATAATCAAAACATTTGTTTTTCACATAAGAAATGGAGCAATACATAGATAACACAGGCCACAGTTCCAGAGATCAGACAATACGTTTCCGAAGGCATTTGGCGCGCTGAATCCGAATCTGGCCTCAGAATTGATCCATTACCCTAGGTTTCCGAGATATTCTAACCTAAAAGTGCAAAAACACGTATTTTTGCTATTTTCAATGTTATGTAACTTGGCGAAATTTTATTTTTCTCAAAACTGAAAATATCATTGGAAACTACTATCTTTCCCCTTCAAAACGCATTTTTTTATTTGTAAAAAGCTTTATTTTTCGCGGAGATATCGGCGATTAAAGATGATCAGTATAGCTACCTTATTACCATGGCTCGACCTATAACACAATATCACTAAGCGCTACGAGCCTTATATGTCAGGAAGGTTAACACCAATAACCCAATAGGGCTTGGGATTAACCTTCCAGACATATAGGGCTTGGGGTTAACCTTCCTGACGATTAGGGCTCGCAGCGCTTAGTGTTATTGGGTTATAGGGCTTGAAGTTAACCTTCCTGACAATGAGGGCTCGCTCCGTTTAGTGTTGTGGGCTTATAGGGCTTAGGGTTAACGTTCCTAACAATTAGGGCTAGCAGCGCTCAGTGTTATGGGGTTAGCCATGATGTAATAATATAGCCATACTGGTCATCTTAAATTGACGATATCTCCGCGAAAAATAGCTTTTTCCAAATAAAAAAATGCGTTTTGAAGGGGAAAGATAGTTGTTTCCAATGATGTTTTCAGTTTTTAGAAAAAAATTTTTTTCGCCAAGTTACATAACCTTGAATATAGCAAAAGTACGTGTTTTTTACACTTTTAGGTTAGAATATCTCGGAAACCCAGGGTGATGGATCAATTCTGAGGCCAGATTCGGATTCAGCGCGCCAAATGCCTTCGGAAGCATAGTGTCTGATTTCTGGAATTTTTTTTTTTGAAATTTTGTCGGCCTGTGTAATAATGCGCAAATCATTGAAAATTTTTTAAACTTTTTGGTCCGTATTTAGCTTTTTCTGGTTTTCATTATTTTCTGACATCTTTTACGTGCGTTTAAAATGTCGACTTATGGAAAAACACAAAATAACATGTCACCACAAATTCTGCACCTCGGACAATTCGCACACAGATAATCGGAGTTCTACTGTATTTGAATATTCGATAATTTAACTAGACAAAAGAATTAGCTTTATTTTTAATACGATATATATAACGTTGAAAATTAATGTCAGTTCCACGCGTATAACATCAATTATTGCGTGTTAACGATTTAACACGGAACTAACAGCATGGAATTGACAATTTATAGAGGGTGTCCCACCGGGAACTAGTGATGGGTCGTTATTCCAATAACGTTATTTTGGAACGTTATCTTATTGGAACGTTCCAGAACGTGACCAATTTCTCTTGTAACGCATTACTGAGGAACGAACGTGCAACTGCGAAATAGATAGAACATAGAACAAGCAAACAACTAACAAGCATGCAATGCGTTGTTTTGGCGTTGTACGGCTGTAACCATCAGGTGTCGTATTGTAACTTAACTTTATTTTATAAACACAAAAATAAACACAAACTGAAATTAAAACGTTTTACATTATGCAAGTGTATGTAGAAAATAATAATGTAATGGCTATGTAGACATTAATTTTATTTATGAAAGTGAAAACTGCAGATTGCTATTTATACATATTGTATTAATACAATGAATATTATAAAAATGAACTTTATACTAAAGAAGCAAAAGAAAACAAAAAATATGAGTACAAATAGGAAAGTTCCAAATATTTTGGCAAAAAGAATATCGGTTCAACGCATCCAAATAATAAAACTTACATAGTTACTATCGTTACATTACACATCGTAGTCCTTTCAAATCAGCCACGATGTTGCAGAAGTCGCAGAACGCACTCGGTGTCAAACTGTCAAACTTCCAGAAGTAACCTCGTTCCAAAATAACGTTATTTTAGAACGTTATTCTTTTGCAACGTTCCAAGTTATAACGTTATCGATTTCGAGCCGTTATTCCCATCACTACCGGGAACTGCGTTGATCGGTATCTAGGAAAGTGCTGCTCCCAAAAATTTAAAAAATTTGAGAACATGGCAATGCCCCTGGGGCGAACACAACTAAAATATCTAGAACTCTCCAGCACTTCCGGTTATACCGGAAGTCGAAACCAACTATGTTGTTTTAAATAGGACACCCTATATATTATTGCATTTTCGTGTTCTACGTGAAATTTGAGAATCACTTTATTAAATATTCCCTATACCTAGGAGTTATAGATTTTGAGATATTAATTTTTAATGAAAAAATTTGGCAGATGCAAGGGTCTGCGGAGGTGCTAGTAACTCTTTTCAGGAGCGTGATGTCAAGTGGATTTTTTGTACCTGCAAAGGGCGTGGGTAACACTAAATCGTGTTATACCAACAAATTAAAACATTTAATACTAGGTGTTTCATTTTTACTGTTACATCTTGATAACTTCAAACAGCTATAACTTTGTTAACTTAATTGGAACACCCTATATGTTTTTACTCTGTCGTATGCACAGATTGAAGTTTCCTTTCAAGTCATATGGTCATTGTTAGGGTTACCTTTACTACTTTTACAGATATTTACAATTTTCTATTTTTTGGACACTTTTTTTCGTATCAAACCTGTTGTCAAATTGGCCATAGCCAGAAATAGTCCAAAAACAATTGAAATAACATAACATTTGTCGAGATAGTTGTCAAATTATTGTTGTCTGAATAGTTTATGCTTTAAATTTAAATAGAATTGCCTGGGGATCTTTTAAATTATACTAATTAGGATTATTTTAAATTGTTTGTTATTTATGGAAGATGTGATAATGTAATTTCAAGAATATGCAGAGAATTTGCTGCTTTTTTCCATAAATAACAAAGAAATTAAAATAATCCTCATAAGTATAATTTAAACGATCCCCAGGAATTTCTATATAAATTTTCAGCAAAAACTATTACAGACATAACAATAATTTAACAACTAATTTGACAAATGTCGAGTTATTTTAATTGTTTTGAAGTGTTTCTGTTCATGGCCAATTTGACAACAGGTCTGATACGAGAAAAAGTACCAAAAAATAGAAAATTGCAAATATCTCTAAAACTAGTAACGGCAAGCCTAACAATGATCATATGACTTGAAAGGAAACTTCAATCTGTGCATACGACAGAGTAAAAAAATACAGGGTGTTCCATTTAAGTTAACAAAGTTATAGCTGTTTGAAGTTATGAAAATGTAACAGCAAAAATGAAATATTTATTAAAAATAATATATAGTGTGTCCCATTTAAAATAACGGAAGTTGGTGTCGACTTCCGGCATAACCGGAAGTGCTAGAGAGTTCTAGATATTTTAGTTGTGTTCGCACCAGGGACATTGCCATGTTGCCAAATTTTCAAATTTTTCAAAGCAGTACTTCCCTAGATATTGACCGACGCACCCTATATTTAAATTGATGCTATCGACATTTTTAATTGTATACAACCACATGTTGACGGATGCAAACTATAGTACGATCATATTCGATGCAAAGTAATAAATCATTGCCTGTCAAGGGAATCAGTGCAACACATTTTATAGGGGGTTTTGGAAATTGAATAATTTCTTTATGCATTATGGATTAACAGTTATATATTTATGAAGGACAAAATGAAAAACAAAGGCATCTCCTTCGCACATTGGGCGGCAGGACAACAATACATTTATTACTCCCTTCATTATCCCTCATATGACTTGTGTCTTGTGTTTTTTTGCGGCGGCGCGCGTGCCGGCCTGGCGTGGTCAGTTTCGTTTCGGTTGTATTGGTGCTGCGTGTTTCTCGCTCGCGATATTTGTGAGGTTATAACTGTTATAAGTGCAATTATATTTCTTTCGGGCTATATGTGTGTTTCGCGCTATTATTTGAGAATTTGTGAGTGAAATCATATTTCTTGTGCACCGTAACAAAAGTGTTTTTAGTGTTTTATTTGTGTGCTGTGTGTGTTTCGGGCTGTTGTTTGTGAATCGTGAATGCTATTATATTTTCTGTGCTAGTGAAGTGAAGTTTTTTGTATTATTATTGCTCTGTTGTCGTTATATGGAAAAATGGAGGCGGTGCCTGGATGTTCGCGAGCCGGATGTACTGCTGTGGGTACAAAAAAATCTGTATTAAGTTATAGAGAAAAAACGATAATATTAAATGTCTATAACGCTTTAGAAAAGGATCATCCCATGAAACTGAAGACTGGTTTGGTGGAAATGTATTCTGATATACTGGAGTAAGGGAATCATCTGTTTTCAAAATTTTAAGAGAGAAGAGAAATGAAGGAACGTTAAGAAACCTAAAAAAGGTGGTGGAA
Source organism: Anoplophora glabripennis (assembly GCF_000390285.2). Taxonomy (NCBI): domain Eukaryota; kingdom Metazoa; phylum Arthropoda; class Insecta; order Coleoptera; family Cerambycidae; genus Anoplophora; species Anoplophora glabripennis. The sequence goes on along the minus strand of NW_019417423.1, from coordinate 138,787 downwards.
AGAAGAAATTAATATTAAATGAAGATGAGAAAAATGCAGTTCGGCGTACAGTACATAAATTTTTTTATGACAACAAAATCCCTACTGTGAAAAAAGTTCATGAGGCTTTAAGCGAAGAAGATAATGTTCCCAAGATGGACAAAACATCGATGCTAAAGATTCTGCACGATATGAATTTTGTATATGCCAAAGCGAACAGAAAGAGTTTTTTGATCGAAAGAGATGAAATTATTGTTTGGCGGAGAAATTATATTCAAGCTATCAGAGCTGCTCGACAACAGGGAAGAAAATGTTTTTATCTAGATGAGACATGGCTAAATCAAGGACATACTGTAACAAAAATCTGGCAGGACAATAATGTAAAAAGTGTACGTCAAGCCCATATGGAGGGTTGGTCAACAGGATTAAAAACACCAACGGGAAAAGGCAAACGATTGATAGTAACCCATATAGGAAGCAATTCAGGATTTGTAAAAGATGGACTGTTATCTTTTGTTTCGAAAAAAACTGGTGATTATCACGAAGATATGAATGGATATACCTTCGAGACATGGTTTTCAAGAATTCTTTAGGATATAGAACCCGGATCTGTCATTGTTATGGATAACGCGCCATACCATAGTCGATTACTGGAAATGTTACCCACAACTACTTGGCGGAAAGCGGACACTCAAAAATGGTCAGATGGTAAAAATATTTCGTATGAACCCGGCTTCGTTAAGGCGCAATTACTAACTCTCGCAAAGCAACACTCTCCAACGTATAAGAAATATGTTGTGGATGAAATGGCCAGAGCTAAAGATATAGAAGTGCTAAGGTTGCCACCTTACCATTGTGAACTTAACCCTATTGAACTTATTTGGGCTGCAGTAAAAGGAAAAGTTGCACGAGAGAACAGATCATTTAAATTGGAAGATATTAAAGTTCTACTGGATAAGGCGTTAGAAGAAATTACGGCGGATTATTGGACAAAGTGTATAGAGCACGTAAAAAAAGTTGAAGAAAACTTATGGAATATGGACATGCAAGTTGACATTATTATTGACCCAATAATTATTAATACAGGGAATGATAGTGACAGTGATAGTTTCAGTAGTAGTAGTAGTGGTGCCTAACCGTTTTCTTGTTCCTTGTGGTTGCTAGTGCAATAATAGTGATATGTAGTAGTGATATAGTGAAGTTTAGTGATTTATTGTATTGGTGTATTTGGTGTATTTATTTTAATTAGATTAATCTAGAACTATTATTACTTTTCGGTATATAGAATTTATATTTTGTTTTTAATTTGTTAATATTTTTTGTTGGATAGAAAAATAACTTATTTTGTTGAGGTTGATAGAGAATTGTTGTTAGTGTTAGTGTAGAAATTGTTCATCTTACGCCTTCTAAAAATGATGACACGATTTTCCTTTGATAAAAGACCGACAATTTTTTGCTCTACTTTGCATCGAATACGATCGTACTATAGCACCAGAAAGTATAATTCCATCTGAATTTGTAGGTGGCTATGTTAGAGGTGCCACTTTCATGGAGCTTTACACGTTTCGATATGCAAAAAACTAGCAATAATAACTTGCAGGTGCATGTGGAAAGTCCGCTTAGATGCATATGCAATAAATGTAATTAAAATTTTCAAGTTCCAATTGTTAGTAGGTATTAAACATTAATAACAGATTAGCCGGCGAAGCAAGAAGAGCGCCCGAAGAAAGGGCCCTAGCCGGCGGGGCCCTGCCAGGACAAAGGGAGGTCCCACAAAGCGCCTACACCGGCCGCATTTGCGGTCGGGGTAGACGACGGATGGGGCCCACTTACGAAGTCTGTCCAGGCCTACACGAGATGAGGCAGGATAAAGAGGGATAATCCCCCTCGATCCCAAATCATTGAGGCCAATTTCTAGCCATGGAATAATGGCGCGCGGAATAACAGATTTTGCACAACTTACCGTCTAACAAATAATTCAAACCGTAGAATCCAAATAGTAAAGTATATGTATAATGGTAATTAAATGCCTGCCCAAATATCCAGATTACTTACCGGAATACACAGCACTCTAGCATGTTCCGCTGCTATATTTTTGTCGAGTATACAATACAAGGCGATACATTTCAAAACTCTCCAATTAATTTCAACATTATTACTAGACAGTAAAGGTAATAGAAATTCAGTCCTACATGTGGCCAAAGATGGAGATAACATTTTTACACTTGACAGTTCCATTAAAGCACTAAGCAAGTCTAAGCACCGAGAAATGGTTTCTGGATCATCTTTTGAAATTTTTACTTTGACAATTTGACTCTCTTTTTGGATGTCATCCAATTTCCCCCTATATTCCACAATTTCGCTTTGAATAACGGCCGCCTTTTGGAAGTCTTGGATATTTAAAGCATCCTCTATTTCTCCTTGTAAAATATTTATTTTCACTTTCAATTCTGCCACCTAAAAACGTATATACACGAATATTATATTTCAATTTGACAAAAAAAATTGCAAGAAAAGACTTGACCTGAAACTCTCTATTTGTATTTCCACAGCGAGTTGTCGGTTTATCTACGAGTGGTTCTCTAATGTCAGATATAATTTGGCATATTTCATGGGTAAGCCTATCCACATTAGAAATTAATTTATCTAATATACCAACAATTTTCTTTGCCACTTTGAACAGTAACTTGTGATTTTGCAAAATAGTCGTAATAAGTTTGTATAAAGTTTTTCTGCCAATCTGAAATGTGATTTTGGTGAATAATATTATCAAATATGTAGTCAAGAATATCTTACCTCGTCTGAAAAGTCATAATGTTCGGCTATATCCAACAAATTATATAAAATATACTGATACTCCATGTATTCCCATTCTTCCAATGTCCTGGATGTCTTGAAATTAATAATTCTAACAGAAAAAAAAACTAAAAAATTAATATACAGGCTCACTTTCGAATTCGCACAATAATTATTTAGTCCAGGTTTGTGTGATGTTATCCACGGTTTCCCCAGCCACGGTTTATGACGTGCGGGAAATCATATTTGGGATGGAGGAGCTCAGATCACCGAATTGCAGGGGGAAATTTATACTACATTTTCACATGTTTGTCGCACCTCACTTATAAATAAATAAAAATAGAAGGAATAGGGGAACCTATAAGCAACTCAGCACCTCCCTCGTTTTTCTTTGGTTGCCCTCTAGGGGGTTGTAAAAGATTATTATTTAAATATCTAGAACAGAATTTTCAACTTTACGCCGGAAACAAATTTTTTTATCCCATCTAAACCTTCGTGTTCACAAAAATTTCGAAATACGTCGACTAGGGGGATCTATAAGCAACTCGGAACCACCCTCGTTTTTCTTTGGTTGCCCGTCTAGGGGGTTGCAAAATATTATTATTTAAATATCTAGAGCAGAATTTTCAACTTTATACCGGAAACAAATTTTTTACCCCATCTAAACCTTCGTGTTCACAAAAATTTCGAAATACGTCGACTAGAGGGACCTATAAGCAACTCAGAACCACCCTCGTTTTTCTTTGGTTGCCCGTCTAGGGGGTTGCAAAATATTATTATTTAAATATCTAGAGCAGAATTTTCAACTTTATACCGGAAACAAATTTTTTACCCCATCTAAACCTTCGTGTTCACAAAAATTTCGAAATACGTCGACTAGAGGGACCTATAAGCAACTCAGAACCACCCTCGTTTTTCTTTGGTTGCCCGTCTAGGGGGTTGCAAAATATTATTATTTAAATATCTAGAGCAGAATTTTCAACTTTATACCGGAAACAAATTTTTTACCCCATCTAAACCTTCGTGTTCACAAAAATTTCGAAATACGTCGACTAGAGGGACCTATAAGCAACTCAGAACCACCCTCGTTTTTCTTTGGTTGCCCGTCTAGGGGGTTGCAAAATATTATTATTTAAATATCTAGAGCAGAATTTTCAACTTTATACCGGAAACAAATTTTTTACCCCATCTAAACCTTCGTGTTCACAAAAATTTCGAAATACGTCGACTAGAGGGACCTATAAGCAACTCAGAACCACCCTCGTTTTTCTTTGGTTGCCCGTCTAGGGGGTTGCAAAATATTATTATTTAAATATCTAGAGCAGAATTTTCAACTTTATACCGGAAACAAATTTTTTACCCCATCTAAACCTTCGTGTTCACAAAAATTTCGAAATACGTCGACTAGAGGGACCTATATGCAACTCAGAATCACCCTCGTTTTTCTTTGGTTGCCCGTCTAGGGGGTTGCAAAATATTATTATTTAAATATCTACAGCAGAATTTTCAACTTATACCGGAAATACATTTTTTTATCCCATCTAAACCTTCGTGTTCACAAAAATTTCGAAACACGTCGACTAGGGGGATCTATAAGCAACTCGGAACCACCCTCGTTTTTCTTTGGTTGCCTGTCTAGGGGGTTGCAAAATATTATTATTTAAATATCTAGAACAGAATTTTCAACTTTACGCCGGAAACAAATTTTTTTATCCCATCTAAACCTTCATGTTCACAAAAATTTCGAAATACGTCGACTAGGAGGATCTATAAGCAACTCGGAACCACCCTCGTTTTTCTTTGGTTGCCCGTCTAGGGGGTTGCAAAATATTATTATTTAAATATCTAGAGCAGAATTTTCAACTTTATACCGGAAACA
>NW_019417423.1:110920-132382 GCF_000390285.2 Anoplophora glabripennis | reverse complement strand
AAATAGGAAGAAAAATATGACATTTTTCGAATTTTTTTAACATATTGTGCCGCCAAAAGTTAAGCCCACGTTTTTTTTATGCGCATAGAAAAATTTTCATTTCTAGTGATATTTGAAAGCCAAAAAGCCAAAAATCTCCGTGGATATATGATTCACCCAAACCAAAACAGATACCGCCTGGTCTAATTGTTGAAGAGAGTAATAAAACTCAGTCCTACAAATACACTGATCTGCGTTGCAATATCGGACCATAGAAAATTTATAAATTAGTAATAAAAAAATCGAATCTGAAAGTTATAAATATTGTAAAAGATCTTTTACTGAATATATTATAAATTTTGAAACTATATTAAATGAAGTGGATTGGTCTTATATTTACAATTTGGATCATTTTGATGAAGCTAATATATATTTTTATGAATGAAAAGTGTTTACTGCGCAAAAGCGAATCATTCGACGCATAGCAGCCTTAAAAGAATCCTGTAAGCCATTTTTCAAAAAACCTCCCTGTACATTCTTGAGACATGTATTTAATAATGCAGGTATATTTAATTTAAATGAGGATACTCATTTTTATAACACACATCAAAAACATCACTTTCACTTGCCATTTACTAGAATAAATTTAATAAAAAATTCACCTAAATACATTGGACTAAAAATATTTGACAGGCTGCCTGAACATATAAAGTCTTGCTTATTTCACCATTTCAAGAGAGATTTGAAAAACTATTTACATGATAAAAGTCTTTTTATTCCCTTTCTGATTATATGTAATCTGTGTGACTTTTATGGAAGCTATCTTGAATTTTAAAATAATTGTATGTAGTAGTTATAGTAATTCTTATAATGTATATCCATTGAATGTAAACTGTACTGACTTTTATGGGTGTTGCCTATATTTTTATTTTTATTGGTTTTGTTGTCTCTATAACCTATATCTGTATTGACTATTCCTATACAATTGTAATATTGTCTTAACGGACAATAAATTATTAAATTATTATTATTGCTTTCGAGCGACGAATTATGCATGACAATAAATCCCGAAGAGAAATAAAATATGGACATACAAAATGAACAATCAGCTTCAAATTCTCCCTGTAATGTAGGTGTGTAATAGGGTAATAATGTCCCTCCTAGAAGCACACCGACTTACAAGAAAAAAAAATTACCGATAAAGAAAATAAGGATCAGCAAATGCGACCGTAGGTGCAGAATAAAGTAATAAATATATTTCTAGGTAAGGCTAGATTTTGTAAGCTAAGCTCCAGATATTTCACAAAAATATTAAAACTTTTTAAAACACGAGAACACAATAAGAACTGAACAGTATCAACAGTGAGTAAAAAGTGAATTTTGGCAGGATTTGCTCTGTATTTAAATATTTCCTTTTCCATAAGATCCTACGTTAAAATGCTTAATGCGTTTCAAATAAATATTTTGCAGCTTATTTTTGATAGTTTGACGATCGGAGGTTTGCTTTGCGCACCCCCCCTCTTGCGATAGGTACATCCTCGCACATAAATATACTACCCCATACTTAAGCCCGCGTTTGGACGTTCAATTATTCATTTTAGGGATGGCAGCCTCCAGGACTACAACAGTAAACTAGATATGAATGACAGATAGACGGGAAGGAAGAGGAGCCTATAATCATATTTACTGCAAAATTTCTTTTATATATCTTCTAAAAAGTGCTTATTATTTTAAATTCTTTCTTCCTACACCACTGTGTAGTCAACGGTTCTTAACTAGTTTTCTATTAAAAAATCATGCACATTTATTTCGAATTTGGCTTTTCTTTTACTCCTAATCGTTTCACAAATAAAAGCTGTTATTAATTCTAATCCTAATTCCACACAGTAAAAAATCTAACTTCATAGTAATATTGGTATGATATTAATTTATTAAAATTTATTTGCTTACCTTTCTATATAGCAACAAAATGGAGTTAACTCAGGTAGGATACTATCCAGATAATCCTCTGTTTCGGGACAATTTCTTAAAAATCTCGTAACAATACACCAATATGCCACAACCTCACTAGTCAAATTGTTCAGTGGTACTAACTTCTCATTATGTATAGGCAACACGTCAATTATGTTTTTAATAGTAGAAATGCTAAAAAAACAATGCATTAAAGGGTGACCTTCTCATCTCTTCTTATCAGTAAATATTGAAATGAACACACTGTATCTCAAGACACAACACCGAGAAATAGCATAGAAAATTTTCATGAAATTATAATGTAGAATAAAATAAAGACAAAGTACTTTTAAAGTAAAATAAAAAGCTCATTTCATAGTTATTTCATATAAACCTAAAACATTATCGGTCAAAATTTTAAATAATACGTTTTAATGATAAGCATGTCAAGAAAATAAATTTTGGGTACGAAGTAGAAGCATTAAAGTAAAAGACAATGCCACAAGAAGGGCCAATTTAGAGATTTTATGAGTAAATTAATGTTAAATAATCTAGTACAAAAGAAAGTTCAAATATTATAACATCAGAAACACATAGGCTAGAAGTTTCTTATAAAAAATTTGTCATGCAAAATATCATATAAAAATTTCTTGTAAATTAGTATTAAGACGTATAAAATCTACTACGCAGTTATAAAATATAAATTACGCCGTAAGTTAATTAAAATCAAATTCATCGCAACATGCTGGAGAAATTGCGCAGTTAGAAAATGATAACAGGGATACGAGCAACCAATGGCGAAAGAACAAATCAGTGAATTTACCTGGTACCGGAAAAACAAAAAAACATCGAGAGAAGTCAACAAGCTGAGAGAGAGGCGGAAGGAGATTCTAGAGACTGGTGAGGGGTGCATGTTGTCCTGTGGCTCCCCAAACAACATCAAAAACACCAGGAAGCACTCTACACAGACCCAACAGCCATCTTCAACGCACGAGAATAGCAGAAAACGACAACAATAAAGTGAGGTTATAGAGACGACCGCAAATTGCCAGCCAGAACGAAACCAAGTAAGTCCAGTTGCATAAGAGTTTTCTCCATGCCATAAAGTGTTGCAAATTCGAACTATAAAAGCTATTTGTGAAATACAAAACCCGTTACAAACTATAAACAATGTCAGTGATTAAAATTTAAATTGACATTTTTGAACATTCTATAATTTAAGTATTAGTTTAATTTCAAATGTTCGTAGTATAAGTTGATTTGTTTTGAAAAACGTTTAAAATAATGATAATTGGTTAACCAAACATTTTCTCAATTATGATAGGTAGAATAAGGCATTTCTCAGACAATTATTCATGTAAAAGTATATAAAAAAATATTCTAGTTTCTGTGTTCATAAAAATATTGTTCGAAATTGAAAGATAAATAAGTAATAAATGTCATCTTGTGTAAATATTTCCAATTTTGCTTTTATTCAATGTTTCTTACCCAAAATTAAATAGTAAAGGTTAATTAAAAGAGCATAGAACCGCCCCTATGAGGTAAGGACTCATGCTATTGATAAAATAAAGTGTTTTTTCTTGAGGGACAGTGTAGAAAATGAACATTCCTATCTACACTAATAAAATCCTGTCTACACTGTGAACATTATTTATACAAAGTAAAGCTGCCGGAGGCGATGTTAGCAATGATAAGGTAAGAAAGTCTAGTTCGTCTATGTTTGTCATTATTATTATTAAAATTTCTTATCAGAACCTACACTCAATGGAAAATTAGATATAAATACACCCAAATGACATTTTACATAAAAAAAAGGCGCCCAAACGGATAATTAATTCTTATACACACACAAAATTTACACACCAGAAACAAAATTAATCACCAAATTAAATAATAATTATAATATAATAAAAATAAATAAATATTAAAATAATAAATACACCGCTACCAATATCACCAAATTACATAATAATATATTCTGAGTTAAACTTTGGCAATGGTAGCCGAAGCGGCCAAGGCCTGCCAACTGAGGCGGACCAGGGCTGTACGGCAAAACCGTAGTGGGTTCGAATCCCACACGTGGATGGAAAATTCAAAGGAATTTTCCTATCGTACCCATGGATGTTTGTGATTGTTAAAGTGGAGGGTAGTGTAAATTAGCAGGCAAAAAGTGCCAAGCATGGCGTAACGGCTGGTAAGGTCATGAAATTTTTTCAAACCTACATCTGATATAAATATACAGATGTTGGTTCATATACATGTAAATTACTGGGTACTTCTTTATATAGTTTATTCTGAAAATGTTTTGAAATGTCATTATAAGATTCAAGAAAAGAAATAATTCTGCTGTATTTGATGAAAATCTATTAATATGCATATTATAGTATATACAGGGTGTCCCAGAATAATGTGTACAACGGAAGACCACAGACTCATGGACTCAAAATAGGCAGATTTAGGTTAATTCTCCTATATTCGAAATCGCTTCGTTTAGCCGCTAGATGGCCTCAAAATTCGTGAAATTTTTTTGAATTTTGTAAATAACTCGAATATGTATTAATCGGTTTTGATTATAGACCCCCAAAAAAAAAAGTTGAAAATACCAGAGACTTGACCCACCTATCCTTATGTATTTTGACGCGCTGAAATCGAATCCAGAGACAAAATTACTCCATCACCCTCCAGTTTTTTTTTAAATCGCGAAAAACTACCCCAAAAACACGGAAAATCTTCAAATTCTCGCTTGAGCACGGGTCCGAAGGTTGAGATAAACGTGAGAACCAGCACAATAAGACTATTTTATACGTACAGTAAAGCTCGGTTACAACGTACACGCTTATTACGTACTTACGGTTATAACGTACCGAATAAGCAAGTCCCGACATTATTATAGGGCCTTCAATGGTTAAATGTTTTGTTAAAACGTACTCCGTTATTACGTACTTCTGATATAAAGTACCAAAATATCTGGTCCCAACATCTAAAAATTTCATTATAACGTACTTTTTATACATAATTTATTTCGGCAAGTATGGCAAAAGCTCAGGGCACGTGTAGCTCGGCGGCGGCGATATCTAAATCAAAGGCAGCCGTTTTGACCAGGCTGAAATAAGTTTTCGCCGACTAGCTGCCCGATATTGTTTATTTGTTTAAGATTTTTTCTCCCAACACATGTTGATACAATGCAGTTGTGTAGTTATTTTAACCATTCTTTATTCAGTTTCCTTGTTGACATCGTATAGTACGTATCTAAGAGTAAGCGAATTTTTGAATACTGTCAAGTATGGATGATTCAACGCAAGCTAGTTCTAGTAAAATGGCTCGGAAGGCTTTAACAATAGATGAAAAAATTTCTATAATTCAGGAAATAGAAAGAGGTGTTAAACAAGCTGACATCTGCAAATCTAGATGTATGAAAAAAACAACAGTGTCCACAATATTGAAAAACAAACATAAAATATTGGATTCCCGCGGAATTTATAAAGAAAGTAAAAGAATTCGCAAACCCGTCCAAAAAAACATCGATGAGGCATTACTTCAGTGGTTTACGTATCAAAGAAGTTTGAATACTACAATATGTGGGCCCATTCTTCAGGCAAAGGCCCAAGAGTTTGCAAAGTTACTTAATGCTGATGGATTCTCTTGTGATTCGGGTTGGTTACATAGGTTCAAAAAGCGGCACAATATAAGTTCCAGTAAAATCCATGGGGAAGCTGCAAGTGTGAACATGGAAAATGCGTTGGATTGGGTTAAATCAACATTAGTTCCACTACTTATGAACTACGGCAAGAGTGATGTTTTTAATGCTGATGAACTTGGGTCTTTTTTATAAACTTGCTCCAGATCATACAATGAGCTTTAAAGGTCAAAAATGTGTTGGAGGGAAACTTTCTAAGGAAAGAATAACGGCTCTTGTATGTGCAAATATGACCGGGACAGAAAAACGTAAACTCTTAGTTATTGGTAAATTTAATAGGCCCAGATGTTTTAAAAATGTAAAAAAATTGCCGGTTAATTATACGGCAAACAAGCGCGCATGGATGACTGCAAATATTTTTTGAAGTGAGCTAAGATCTTGGAACAAACAATTGGTAAAAGAAAACAGGCGGATATTATTGCTTGTTGATAATTGTCCTGCTCATCCTCACGTTTCCAATTTGACCAATATTGAACTGGCATTTTTCCCACCAAATTTTACATCTGTCCTGCAACCAATGGATCAAGGTGTTATCCACAGTTTGAAAGTTCATTATCGGCGACTGCTTATGACCAGTAATCTTAAGTGCATCGAAAATAGCACACCAATAACAATAACTTTGCTTTATGCTATTGAAATGGTTGCAAAACCGTGGCAACAGGTTGCCCAAAAAACAATTAAAAATTGTTTCAAACATGCATGGCCCTCTCTTTGCGAGTTCGACGAGGACGATGATTTACCTCTTAACCAATGGCTTATTCAACAAGTTGTTAATGAAGAGGATGACGATAACTTACCTTTAAGTGTATGGATAAATAAAAATAATTTTAACTTAGAAAAATTAAATCCAACTGTGATTGACGCTTTCGTTGACGTGGATAAAGAGCTTGTTACAACAAATTTGCCTACAGAGCAGGATATTGTTGACCAAATTAACGAAGATGAGCAGGTTGATAGTGGAGAAGAAGATGAAGAAGAACCGGAAGAAGAAACGCCCGTAACGTTTGATGACGCAATTAGAGGAATAAAAAAAAGTAAAACGATTTTTAGAAAGTAAAATTAATACTGAAGATCGTATTTTAAGCGCATCGCTGGAAATAGAAATGTATTTAGAGCAACAGATCCTTATAAATCGAAAAAAAACAAACTCATATAACAGACTTTTTTATAAAGTAGTTTTAGGTATTTTATTATACATACATACCTATTTTGTGGTGCAAATAAAAACTACTTTTAGTTTTGCTTTTAAGTTTTAAGAACAAATCCATATATCCATATATACTGTTATTCTATTGCTGCGTTTGTTAAATATATGTATGTTTGTACTTTTGTTAAGAATCAATAAAAATTTTAATAATTTTTTTTAAAACGTACTTCTAATATAACGTACCGATTTTTTTAAGTCCCCGCCGGTACGTTATAACCGAGCTTTACTGTATTTTGACGAAAAAATTTTGATTCATTAAATCAATTTTACCTATGTAATTTACTATAACTTTTGACTATGTAATTTAAACCCAAAATGGGCAAAAAAATAAGGGTGTCACATTTAAACTTAAAAAATTGTAATTGCTTGAAGTTAAACTAGAAGTGAAAAATTATTTGTTTATGAAATTTGTTACCTATTTTACTTGTCCCCAAATTTATGTTGCTAATACTAATGAAAAGCCAAGAAAGAAATATTTGTAATCAAAAAATAAAATAGGTGTAATAATACAGAAAAAGGTACGTATACGAGTATACATAGGTAGATTTTCATAAATTTCAGATTCATCTTTAAGAAACCATAGATTCGAGGTTAGATCTAACTACTTTTATTACTACATTAATTTCTTGATAAAATCTATGCCCAATAAAGTTGGGCTCTTTTCATGGTCAGAAATAGAAAAATGTGATAGGTATTACTTTGTATTGAAGGATAACTTTGAACACTACTCTGTCCCGCTTTAGTCTTTTTGGAGTAAAATTGGTCTGAGGGCTACTCCAGCTATAAAAGATTTGGCTCCAGTGTCCAGGAAGAAAATCCTTGAGAATTCTGTAAATTCGTGCTATAGGTCGAGGCAGATAGTCTTTAGAGAATGAATGACAAAAGAATTTTACTGATTGATTTTACCTCGAGCAATTTGACAGTATGATCTTCTTTCGGGTCAATCTTGTTAATTTCTTGTTTCAGTTTAATTAATTTTCTGCATTTCTTTTTTGAATACCAGCAATTTTTGCAATAACTTTTTATCGGGATTTTCGTAATAATTCTGCTCTTCTTCAGTGTGAAAAGTTCACATCAATTGAGTGGTCTCCCAGATTGCTAAATCTAATGCCCTTAGACTTTTTTCTACTGGGGCACTTAAAGTCAAAAATTTATGCAACACGACCGAACTCACTTGAGAAGCGAATTGTTGAAAAATATCGTCAGATAACGCCCAAAATGTTTCAAAATATTCGTTCGGAAGTTAACCAAAGATGTTATTAATGCACGGAAGTGGAGGGAAACCAATTTGAAGACTTAATAAAATCATCACTTAAAGATTGAGAGAAAATATCAATGAATGGAAGAATGTTATTTTATTGTCATATCCAAACCGAAATTTAAAAAGTTGTATGTCGTTGCGAGTGGAATTGAAAAAGCTTTAAAATTAAACGTCACTCAACATACGGTGCCATTTAAAGTTTAAGGGTAATCCACACCCCTACCGCAAGTTTTAATTGGAACAACCTGTATACTAACGGAGAAATATGTGTATATACCAAATTATTCGGCAAACTTGAATAAACAATTAAAAAAGAAATAGGAACTGTCACTTGAAACAATTGCCCTGTAGATTTATAACTTACCTAAAAAAAACTTCCATGACCTTTTCACTAATTTTCTGAGTATTTATAATATCATTTTCGTCTGCATCAAGTTTTAAGCTCCTAAGAAATTCAAGGAAATTATCATTATAGGCGCTAAGCCATTTTGGAAATAATTTTTCTAAAAAAACTGTTCTAACTTGTTCACTGTCATCATTAAATCCACACTGTAAAATCTGTTGTCTTGTAATAATTTTAAATAACCGTGGGCCAATATCCGCACAACGCGAGTATGCGGCCACACGTACATGACCGTCAACATCTCGAATGCGTTCACTTATTTTTGATATAGTTACAGAATTCGGAGCTATTCTTTTTACAACTTCTTTTCTGATCTGAAAAATAAACCAATTTCAGTACTTATACGTATTTTAAAACAATGAAATTATTATATTTTAACACAGTATGTTTTTGCACGCTGTCAACTAAAAGTAGTGTTCATCATACACCATAAAGGCATTAAATCTTTGCAATAAAAACAAACATTAATGAAATTTGAAACGGTAACCATGGAAATATTACAACATATTTTTTACAACATGGTAGATATTTTCTTCTTCAAATGCAAGGTGACCAACCGTACCGGATTGGCCGGGACAGGTTCCAGTTTTTAGAACGTGTGTCGGGAAATAGTGTCCCGGAATTGTACCGGATTTATTTGTTTCGTGCCGATTTGTACCGGAATGGCGTTTTCAATAGTATTCGCTATATAACCTGAAATAAATCTCAGAAACTGAATTTAATGTAGAGACAGTAAAGTCTATAATTATAACAAGATGTCATAATAATTTTACCTGTTTTATAGATATTTATTTCAAAACGAAAAAGCGTTAAGAGCCAAACAAAATATAAATTTAAATAAAGTACCTATACTAGGCCAGGTACACATCTTCACCTGTTACGTAGCTAGTTTTATTTTAGTGCTCTAATTTAATTAAGTAACGTGTTTGACAATTTATTTTTTTTTGGTTTCATAAAAGTGTCCCGGATTATCACTTTGAGCAGTTGGTCACCTTATCAAATGCCATATAACTGACAACTTATGTGACGTTACTCAATAATATAATTGTCATTTATATGCCTAGTAAGTAAGAAAGTACTACTTATAGTAATATAAACACATTATAGTACTATGAATTCAATTTTAATATTGAACATTTATTTTTTTATATTATTATTTATTATTTATAGTAAAAGTACAATTGTGAAGATTTGCATCATTTAAGAATCCTCCATATCAGTACTCACGACAATATTTTTTGTCATTGTCAACTGACGTGACGCCAAATTTTAAATATTTGTTTTGATAGAAGCAAATATCTATGGTAACGATACGTAAAGGTACCTATACATATATGGTACAGTAAAATAAGTTAAAGATTCAATGTTACAACCTTCATTTAAAATTCGTTATTCTCTTAGTTTTTTAACCATTTTACCTAGATTTTATAACGTTTGAAGAAAAAATAGTATATGATGTTCGGAGAATAAGATACTTTATGTGCTTCGCACTTTCCACACTTAGCACATAAAGTATCACTTATTCTCCTAACATCACAATATACTATTCTTTCTCCACACTAGCTTCCACCAAGTCGAAAAAAATATACGTCAGTGTACCAGCAACAAAAGTGCAGTAGAGATTTACACACATTTGTAAAGGGAACATTTCAGTACATAAAGTGTAAATAGTGAAAGTGAAACAACAACACCTATATTCCCATATAATGTTTTGGTCTAGGAACAAAGGTATTGAAATAATTCCATTTCATGCCATATACTTATGTCTTATGTGATTTATAGGTAGGTACCCTCGTAATTATAATACTCATTCACTATCATATATTATCATATACTACTTTTACTTCCTCATAATTCATAAAATTTTTCAAAATACTTTTAAAGTTTTAAAGGATAAAAAATACAAAAATGAAGAAAAAAAATTTCAGTAAATAAGAACATATTAATACCTCAAAATATTAATTATATTATTTGACAAATATGAAGCCTTATTTGACAAATTAATTTTATTTGTTGATGGAAAAAAGCTAGTTATTAGAGAAATTCCAACAGTCATAAATATGCAGTTTTAATTGATTTCCAAAAAGAAACAAATATCTCATATCATATCTTATAGCTGTTTTACATTGACAATTTATTGATGAATTAATTCATGAAGTCGCTTCATCAAGAAATTTGACAAGTGTAATGCACCAAATCTGCTGTCAAATATCTTGATGAATTAGAGCATGTTCTAATTTTCGTCAATTTCTTTGTGAAGTTCGGAAGTACCAACCCAACAGATTTCCAGCCTAAGAGTGGAAAGGTGACATTTTTGAAATTTATTTGCTTCTTTGATTCATTGGTAGAATGGATTCATGCGTCAAAAAACTTGACAAAGTCCGTAGCAGTGTAAAACCACACTGTTTATCAATAAATTTGTGAATTAATTGATGGAGAATTTCGTCAATTTATTGATGAATAAATTGTCAATGTAAAACAGCTATTACACTTATTGTCGTTGATCACACAAAAGGGTGTTAAGCGCCAAAAATGTAATTTCAATAATTTCTCACGAAAACAATGTACCTAAAGAAATATCATTACAAGCAGCTTTTTTTGTGGTATGTATGCTGGATATCGCAGTACTAATTATGTGTAATATAGGCGAATACATATGCTTTCATTACCCTAAGAAAGGTCGATTATGTTCTTATCGCTTACGTCCATAAGGACTTCTAGGACGTCTTAAAATTTTACTTCACTTTCCTGTCCCAATATTTTATCGTAAATATAGGGTAATCCATTAACGATACAGGGTGACTGTACATAGGAAACTAGACATGCTACGATTATGAGCTAAAAACAAATATGGCCAAAAGAAATTGACTTAAAAATATTGCAAAAGTTAATTCTTGTTGGACTGACACATCTAAAAATTCAGCATTAAGGGCCCCATATTCTTTAAATAGTGTTTTCCGCAAAGACATATAATTTCAAACATTTAATAACTGAATAATCTAAAGCTTATCAAATAATAGGAATGTTATGTCATGCCATCTGGGTATTTTCAAAGACGCCGCAGTAAAACGAATAAACAGGTGCAAAAAACGATCAAACCATCAAGGTTTTAGGTACTGAAATCTACGAAAATACTAACTTTTTTATATATAATTCCACATGTAAATATTCTTATAATATTTATTTGCTTAGTCCTACATATAAAATTGTTTACTTTTATTTATAAGTACGTGAAAATAATTCTTAAAATGTGGGGTTAGAATAACATGAATAACGCATGTTTTACAAACGCTTTTTTTTTAGTTATTATTTTATTTGAGTAAATTTAAATGGTAACAATGAATAAACAAAACGTCAAGGATTTCATTTTTGTGCTTACTTTTGTTCTACACGTTTTACTTTTAAAGATTTCAGTACCTAAAAACGCCAGAAATTTCACTATTTCTTGGCCGGGAATATGGCCACCTTAAAACTGTACTTTTAATCCACAAAGAGAAAAAAATAATACTTATATAGATACACAGATTACTCACCAATGGATTTGCCTCTACCAATAAAGAGATGTACGCTTTTACAACAGGGCATTCTGTATTTGAGGGTTCTTGTAATCTTACTAAAGCCATTACAGCTTGAAGACGAATTGATATTTTTGGATCCTATAATAAACAGATTATTTCTTATACATTTATTACCACATTATATTACCATGATACGCTGTAACATTGCTTCTTGGATAGCATCACACATAAAGTTATCCAGATGTATTTCATTACCAACATGCTGAAGAATTAAAGTTACAAACCGACAAGAGTAATAACGTGCTTGTTCATATATCAAATCATGAAACTAAAAGAAAACAAATGTTAATAACAGTATTTATAAAACAAAACGTTACCCAACTTTTAAAGTTTCAACTATAACTTCTGTTAAAAAAGGATGTGATGAGGAATCTTCATCTTGTGAAGTAGTATCATTTTCATTAGATTTTGTCACGAAAGATACAAATTGTGCCAAAAATTCCAGGGTTCTTTCGACATATGGATTTCGTGTTGTAATATACTTGTGAAAAATATGTTTCAAAAGTTTTAAGAATTCCTCCACAAATGCTTCAAATGGAACCTGTTTTTTTATTAGTCAATTTATTTCTTATTTGATATTTCTGTGTTACATTACCTGATTATAATAGGCCTCTAGACTTTTTAAATATCTCTGATGGCAGGAGGCATTTTCTTGGGCTTTATATAGAATTAATTTAATTTTATTGTCATTATACATTGTAAATAAACAAAGAATAAATATATATTTCTGTTACTAGCACCTCAACTCAACCGTCAATTACAAATTTACCAATAAAATAAAAGCAACAAGCAACGCAACCCGAGCAGTGTTGCCAACTTTGGATTAGCAATAAATACCAACTGGTACAAAAAAAATACCAAAATATACTAAAACCTATTATTTAATTTACAATAATTGGAAAAATATTGGAACCAGAGTTAATTTGAACTGTTATACTACAGTAGATACTACAAAATACTAAGAAAAAGTTATTAAATTTAAACTATAAAAAAGCAAATAGGTTTCAAGATGCGTTGCGTGTTGCATGTTAATGAATAGAATTTGTAAATAAATTTTCTTTAAATTGCTAGTTTGTTTATATTTTATAAAAAATAAACTATATACTGTATAATATAATACATAATAGATACATTTTCAAAGAAAAACTAAAACTAAACATAAATATTAAAATCCAAATCTTCCACATTACACTTTATACGCTTCCAATGATTTAACTTTGTCCATTAAACTATCAGGCAATTTGTACGTTGCACTATACATATTCGGTCTTTTAAGGCCTTATTATTATTATTAAAATTGACGATAGCATTTCAGGTGACATTCGATTTCTTATTTTAGTCTTTACAACATTCACATACTAAATAATCTCTCCACTTCTGCATTTGAATGTGGAATTACTAGCAATGAAATAGCAAAATTAATTAATTATATTATATATATATATTACTATATTAATATATTTTAAATTCGTCCACGTTAACAGATGTATTTTATTCGACTGATTTTCCATTTCACAAATCTCAGTTGCTGTTTTTTTCTAATATTAAAAAATTGGAGTAAAATTAGGTTTATTGTAACTCAAATAATTTTCCACAGAAATTAAAGAAATAATTTCTAATAATTTTAGGTTTTCAGAAGTTTTTAATAGTATCTGATCCACCATAGTTTCATAATAAAATCAACTGCTCTTTCTCGCAATGCCAACTCCTCATCATTTTTAATATTGCCATTATCCTTCATGCATTTATTAACATTGTGCTCAAAAGCATATCCCAAATAACAGTATTTGTAAATATTAGTTTTAAATTTTTCCGAACTGTCCTTATGTAGAATATCATTTTCACATGAGGTATTTTAACCTGTTCAAGTATCTGGTTGATTAAAGAATTTTTATGATTTTACATAATAAGACAACAAGAAAATACTAGACCATATACTAATTTAAAATTAAAAATACTAAATAATATACTATACAGGGTGATCCATTAACGGTATCGAGCTGGTGTATATAGGAAACTAGACGTGTTACGATTATGGGGTAAAAAATGTATTAACAAATGCGACCGAAATAAATTGATTTAAAATATTTTCAAGTTTGTAACTTCACCGCTAGGGGGCGCAACTGCTATAGTGTTACAGAAAATTCTCGGTTTTTCTAAATTTTGCTTATATAACCTAAGTTGAAAATACATTTTTTAGATACACTGTTAAACCCTTTACAAGTTTTGTTTGAACTTTTTATTTGTTATTACTATAGCAACGTCAGTATGAAGGACGCTATCTTGAAATTTTTCTAAACGATGGCTCATTTTAAAGAACTATTAATAAAATTTATTTTTATGATATAGGAATAAAAATATTATTTTCCTGCGCAACGGTAGACGACGCTAATGAGAAAAGTTTTGAAATTGTCTCCGTTTACTAAAAAAATTAAATGCAACGGTATAGGTTTTTTTTTCAGGGCATGATAGACCATTCACTATGGAAAACAAATACATAAACCGAAGATCTTTTTTCTTTTTCAAGTTATTGCTAAAAGAGTGAGGTTGTGCTGCCGCTTTTTTTAATAACTTAACTTAAATATTCACATTCATTGTTGTTTAAATGTCAGATATGATAGTTGAACTCTAGACTACCTGTAAATTTGAGCTCTTAATATTAATAAACAAAGCCACAATGATTTTTTGAAAAAAAAAAAATAAAAAATATCTCAGCTCCAGAGGATCGTAGAGCAATGAGTAGACTCAAAATTTGCATAAAAATCGTAGCTATTAAATAATTGATGTGAAAATTTTTACACTTCAATAATCAAATTTTTCTTTATTGAACGTTGTAGTAGAGGTAAAATAAAGTCCTCGAACAAGTCTCGACGACGCGCGACGTCTCAAAGATATAGAAATTAGAATTTGCCAAGAGCATTTTTTACACAATAAATAGCCTTTGACAAAAACTAATAAATATTTTGAAATTGAAAAAAAAACGCTAAAATTTTCTGTTTTTGAGTTTTGCAAGAAAACTAATTAACGAATTTTAATTCAGCGCAGTTCATTTTGTAGGTATTTTTAATACGTATAAAATAATATTAAACTTTTTTTCAGTAGTAGCAACGGTTCAAAAGTTGAACACAAAAAAACAGTTTTTCGAGTTTTCTTTGATTATTTAAACAATGTTCTGCAACGGCAACTGGTCTCAAACTATTGTCGTAATATCCTGACATCTTTCCGAAAATTTTTGATTAATAATATACCCTCTTTTAATTAGTTCGAAACATGGGTTAATTTTTAAAATGATAAATTGTCCAGTATATGTATACAAATATTTTTATACTTATTGTTATATAGTATGNCATATGCACTTACAGTTTAGTTTGTTAGAGGTCTCTCTCAATGTATCTATTATAAACATGTCGCGAAAAAAACGCTTTGTCTAGTAGTGTACTTATGTTTGCGTAATGCAGTCATGTTTTGTGTAAAAAATTAATAATAAATAATAATAGTGTAAGTGAATAAACCTTTATTATCTTTTTAGACAATGCATTACATAACTATTATATAAGATTAGTCAAAACAAAGTAAATACAGAACATAAATCAATAAATAGTAAATTAATTCATATGTACACCTAAACAATACAATTAAATTTAAAATTATTGTATATGAAAATATGTGTTTTAAAATCTTAAAAACATTTGTCTTTTTGATATGTTTTCAGGTTTCTCTTGAAAGTCTATAAGTACAGTTGTTAGGTTTTTATATCTGTGGGTCGTGACTGATAATCTAAATATACATATAAGAGAGAAAGTTAAGGAACAATTGCGCCAAAGGGTTTTTATTGTTTCGTTTGTTGTTCACCTAATATACTTCACTCATTCACTCAACTCAACGCCTAAAGATAATAACATCGCAAAATGCTATTAAATTTAGGAGTGCATTTTAGAGAAAGGGGTGCATTTTTGTTTTTGATCTGACATGGTAGTATTACCGCAAAAAGATAATTCGTATCGGGTCCGTGATTCAACTTTGCATAATATAAATTAAGCAGTTGTTAATGCTATAAATTTTGATATTTTTAAGTACCTATTATGGAATTTATTCTGGAAATTAAATTTTTATAAGTTCTCCATTATGTATTTGTATGTATGCATACCTAAAAACTTGTATTAGATTTTTTTCATGTGAGTAGTAAATGTTAATACTATTACATAATTTCAGTTTGTTATAAAACCCCATTGCAAATGTTTTCTTTGTGTTTTCTTTGAATTGAAGGCTCTTTGAAACCATACCCTCAAGTTATTTGTTACATTACTACATATTGGTTTTAACAATTCGTCACTTTTACTTGACATTGTTATATACGTTATCAGCGTTAACAGTAAATTGAACGAATATCGAATAAATATTCATGTCATTCACTATAGCAAAAACAGTACTGGACTTAATTATCTAGATCTTTACGGAACAACTATAATGATTTCTGTTATTTCTGAATAAAATAGTTTCTATAGATTTAATGCCACTATAATTAAGAGAAACACTTTTAGAAAGAAAACTTTAGGCTCATTAAGAAAGTATAATAAATTTTCTAAAAATCCACACTCCGATATCTTTGAAAAACCTATAATTATATAAGTGTGGCCTGAAAGGTTTAATTAATAAATCTAATACTCTCTTTATTAAGAAGATTGGTAAATAGTCAGCCAGAAGCCAGNGTTCGAAACATGGGTTAATTTTTAAAATGATAAATTGTCCAGTATATGTATACAAATATTTTTATACTTATTGTTATATAGTATGTAAAATGGGTTATTTATACTTGCATTTGCGTCTTCAAAGTGAAATAACCTACAAAAAATAACAAATGAAAGTAACTCAACTAACCCAAATTTTTGAATTAAACAAAGTCTTGCATTAGGAACATACAATAAAAATTATTTATTCTCATTAAAATTTTCGTATTCTACCTACTAGAAATAAATTATTCTTAATCATAATGTTTGTATTCTTAAATTCATTAAACGTAACAGTGTATTATCAGCTACCTTTGTTTTCAAGTTGAATATCCTCGCAAATATCAAAAACTGTTTGGCCCTGCCGGATGTCCATCTAATATGAGTAAGTAAAGTTTAAATAAACATATTATGAAAGACCCTTCCAGAATTTAAGTGTACAAGGGGACAATGCCAATATAAATCATAAATTGCTATATTTATGTACACAAAGGCTAATCTTCCAATTTGGCAATTTATCACCAATTAGGAAATTTACAAGACTACCCAACAAGTGCCCGAGTGAATCATATGACAATGACATGGATTTAGAATAAGTAGGTTGTCGAGAACATTTAAAAATTACTTGAATGTTGATAAATTAAGGAGAACGATCTGGAAAAACCTTTTTAAATAGGTACATTAATTAATTCTTTATCATGGCGAATGAGGTTTTCTTAACATAATACGATAAGGTTCGACCGGCTACTAAGTGTACTTAATTATTGTTATCATTATGATTGGTAGGTAGGTATTAACATTTCATGGAAAAGTTTGCGATTACATCCAAGTATTTTTCAGAAGACGTTATTTTGTTATCACAGGTAGGTATATGTGTATTGTATATACGTATATATTCAGTGAAATTTGAAAAATGCAAATCAGACAGAATGTAATAGCACATTATGTATATACCTGCGAAACGATCAATTGAAATCTGGTTAAAATGAATATAACAAACTTTATCTTCAGAAAAAGAAATCTAACGAACAATAAATGACAAACATTTTTCTATCACTATAAAACAATAATTTTAAATTTCAGGAAAACGTTTAGACTTGGTTTGTATTAGCTATAACATAACGTCTGTATTTCGGATGTCTCAAATAATAACATTAAAAAAATATATATCGAGAATATTGTTTTTTCTTTTTTCGATTCATTTTAAAAACAGAAACGTAAACTTTCCACTGCTACAGGGAATACCGTTTAGGACTTGAACAACGCTCCGTAAATTACGTAAATTATTCAATTTAAATAAATAAAAACATATGTAGTTACAGTTTAGTTTGTTAGAGGTCTCTCTCAATGTATCTATATAAACAAGTCGCGAAAAAAACGCTTTGTCTAGTAGTGCACTTATGTTTGCGTAATGCAGTCATGTTTTGTGTAAAAAATTAATAATAAATAATAATAGTGTAAGTGAATAAACCTTTATTATCTTTTTAGACAATGCATTACATAACTATTATATAAGATTAGTCAAAACAAAGTAAATACAGAACATAAATCAATAAATAGTAAATTAATTCATATGTACACCTAAACAATACAATTAAGTTTAAAATTATTGTATATGAAATTATTTGTCTTAAAATCTTAAAAACATTGGTCTTTTTGATAAGTTTTCAGGTTTTTCTTGAAAGTCTGTATAGTCGTTAGGTTTTTATATAATTATGTGGGTCGTGACCGATAATCTAAATATACATCTAGTTGACCTAAAATATATTAGGTGATTGACAATGTAATGTACAAAAAGAGAGAAAGTCAAGGAACAATTGCGCCAAAGGGTTTTTATTGTTTCGTCCGTTTGTTGTTCAACTCTTCACTCATTCACTCAGCGCCTAAAGATAATAACATCGCAAAATGCTATTAAATTTAAGAGTGCATTTTAGAGAAAGGGGTGCATTTTTGTTTTTGATCTGACATGGTAGTATTACCGCAAAAACATAATTCGTATCGGATCCGTGATTCAACTTTGCATAATATAAATTAAGCAGTTGTTAATGCTACAAATTTTGATATTTTTAAGTAGGTACCTATTATGGAATTTACTCTGGAAATTAAATTTTTACAAGTTCTCCATTATGTATTTGGATGTATGTTAATACTATTACATAATTTCAGTTTGTTATAAAACCCCATTGCAAATATTTTCTTTGTTTGAAACCATATCCTTAAGTTATTTATTACATTACTACATATTGGTTTTAACAATTCGTCACTTTTACTTGACATTGTTATAGACGTTATCAGCGTTAACAAAAAATTGAACGAATATCGAATAAATATTCATGTCATTCACTATAACAAAAACAGTACCTACTGGACCTAATTATCTAGGTAGATCTTTACTGAACACCTATACTGATTTCTGTTATTTCTGAATACATAGTTTCTATAGATTTAATGCCACTGTAATTAAGAGAAACACTTTTAGAAAGAAAACTTTAGGCTCATTAAGAGAGTATAATAAATTTTCTAAAACTCCACATTCCAATATCTTTGAAAAACCTATAAGTATATAAGTGTGGCCTAAAATGTTTAATTAATAAATTTAAAACTCTCTTTATTAAGAAGATTGGTAAATAGTCAGCCAGAAGAGCCTTTGATTTTATTTTTTTTTTCAGGTTGTTTTATAAGCAACACGTATAATTCATATATATGGTGTTATATAACTGTATAGTTTTTTTTTTTAGAAGAAAATACATTGTTATATTAACCACTTGAGGAATCTTTTGTAAGAATCGTTCGTATTTAATTAATTACATTTTTTTGGACTTATTCTGTAATTTTATTAGATAATTCCGAAATTCTATTCCAAACGCTGACTTTGATGGATTATCGGAAGTACTTAATTTAGACTGATATATTTTTTTGTATATTGCACTGAGGAATTATGTAGGTATTTTATATTATTGCACAATCATTAGATTATCAAAAATACAGATTTTTCTCTTTTAGGGATATTAAACATTTTCGTATTTTCGTAACTATAGTACAAAATAAAAATAATGTTAGTTTCAGTTTTCAATCTTATAAAATCGTGTGCCATAGCCATTATTTTAATCTAGCCCTGGAAATGGTAAAATAGTATACAGTGCTGTCTCTAACTAATAATAATAAATATATTCCAGAATGTTCAGACACGTAGCTGTAATCGTTTTTCTGGGTTATGCTCTGGCTTTTCCTGAAGCCAGCGAAAGGTCGAGAAGGAGTACGACTGAAAACCCCTTAGTAACTACCCCTTTAGGTCAAATAAAGGGTACGGTTATGACTTCAAGGCTAGGCAAACCTATATACGCATTTAGGGGCATACGCTACGCGAAAGCGCCAGTAAATGAGCTGAGATTTAAGGTGAGATCATTTAATATGTACATATACCATTCACTGTCTGCTTGTAATGAGTATTATCTGATTGCAAATTGAATTTGCTCATAAATAGACCAAGGGCGTGAAGTCTTCCCACTCAACGCTAAGGCGCTAAGGGTGCGTTTACTTGGGGTGTTACAATCTTAAGATTATGAGATCAAGCTCTAGAGCGGGCAGGTTTGAATCAACTACTAGCCTTAAGTAACCCTAGGGTGCCTAAGATAGACCCAGAAACTGGTAGTCAAATAATTAACCATAAATAAAAAAAGTGTTGTGAGGAATTTGATACTCTGTTTTCAAAAACCAGTATTACGTTCCTTTTTCATTATGAGCATCCAAGTGGGTAGGCCTTCTTGTATTGTCTGGTCATTTTTAGATTGGAAAAATGAATTCAATTTCAATTTTATTTATTATTCTTAGCCTCCAGAGCCGGTAGAGAAATGGGAGGGCGTCTATAATGCCACTGAAGATGGTCCACTTTGTCCACAACCTACCACGGATCCTGTATCAGAAGACTGTTTAATATTAAATGTTTATTCCACCAAGGTTAGTATTTAACATGAACCTTCGGAGGCGTTATAGTAAACATTGTTACAACTTTTACAGCTTCCGAAGAGTGCTGAAAATCCGAAACGCTCTGTAATAGTCTACATACACGCTGGAGGGTTTTACAGTGTCGGTTCTACCAGTTATTGGGCTGGACCCAATTATTTTATGGACCAAGACATCGTCTTAGTGACTATCAATTACCGCTTGGGAACTTTAGGTAATATCATTCTTATAATATTGTCTTTAACTAATATCTTCTTTCACGTGACGAAAAATATTATTTAAAAAATGTAGATACCGATGTATTAAAGGGTATGTGTATTTAACATATTAGGTTTCTTGAGTACCGGCGACAAAGAAGCCCCAGGGAATAACGGCTTGAAAGATCAAGTCCAGGCATTGAAATGGGTGAAACAAAACATCGAAGCTTTTGGAGGGGACCCAGATTGTGTCACAATCATGGGTTATAGTGCTGGTGCGATGAGCGTTATCTTGCATATGGTTTCACCGATGTCCCAAGGTAAGTTCATAGTTTTGTATAATGAGAAATCTTCATTAGAAACCTTGTTTTATATATTACTTACAATTAGTATGTCGTCTCTCTCTATTAACATTTATTTATTAATTATAAATTCTAATTAATTACATTAGTGGCATAGTAAATTTTTTTGTCTAACTACTAAACAAGATTAATGTTATA
>NW_019417423.1:73814-107640 GCF_000390285.2 Anoplophora glabripennis | reverse complement strand
GAACGCTATGTCGGGACAATCCTAGGAAAGAAAAAAAAATTGGAAACGGTCAAAAAGTGCCCCACACGTTGAAAATACGGCTCCGTATAAAAAAAAATAAAGACTTACTTCCAACGAACACTTGATTTGGTTGATGACGGCGTCTTTCTTCACGACGTGGATATTTCGGTTGATGATGGACTCGTTGCTGGGCTTGGACAGTTGCTCTTCGATCCACTGGACCACCACCTCGTTTTTGTCCCATTTGTAGCTCTGATTATTGCGAAAAAAGAAAACACGTTACATAAATAAACCAGGGTGTTAGAAATTTGACTGCCTCAATTTTAACAGACGATCAAATACATTCAAATAAACAAAAACCCCTTATATGACATGGGTCCCTAAACTCAACCATTCCGAGAAAAGAATTATCAAAATCTCCAACTAGATGTACAAAAGTCCGATTAATTAAGGAATATCGACATAACTGCGTGCATAACATGTTTATCGATTTTTTAACTTCTTTCATTCGTAATTACTAAAATTCGAGCTAAAATTTAAGCACAGCACTATCTTCGTACTACAAAACCGATACATTTTATTTATTTAAAAACTGGAAAAGGATCTTCTTGAAATTTATTAAATGTTTGTACAATAATAGTTGTTTACATTTTTTCCGTAGGACAAGTCTGCCGCGTGCACACGTGATACGCACCAGCTGTGTAGCATTAGGTTAAGCGCTGTTGTCACGTTGTGATGAAGCTCCCCAATATTAATACTCGCCGTATTTTGAAAACTGTTAATCTTACGCCCCTGTAATATACGACTTTTTTTTTCATTTGTGATTACACTATCTTATCTCATGCTGAAGTAACGGCAGTCGAACTTCTTCATTTGACCAATAACATATTTTAATTAATTATGTCCCCGAACAATTTTATTATATCGACGGTAAATTTCGTTTTGTTCCGTTTCAAAAGGTCTCCAAAATGCCATGTTGTAATAATATTTATTGGTACACAAAATATCCCTCTTTTTCCTCCCTTTCGCAATTGTAATATCAATGATTGATAGAAGGTGCCTATAATAAATTAAAATTGCCTGAATCGCACCAAATTCCGCATTGCTTCACTGCACTGATAGGCAATTTGTCGACAACTGAAATTTATGGCCGATCGCCCAGTCCCGCTGCGTTTGTTCGTCGTTTGCCCGCGCGCGCATTCTCCAACTTTTAATCATTTGAGTGATCACATTAAGCACGCTAAACGTTTAAAAGTTTTTAAAAATGTGCTAAAAGGCTTTTTACTCGAAAGTTGTTATTATACTTGAGACAAATTTTTTATGGTTTAGTTTGTAAGGCAAAATTATTTTGACAATTCCTATACAAATTTGTATTTTGTCTTAGAGGAAATAAAATTATTATTATTATTAAGAGCCTTTGATTTTATTTTTTTTTCGGGTTGTTTTATAAGTAACACGTATAATTCGTATAACACGTATATGGTGTTATATAACTGTATAGTTTTTTTTAAGAAGAAAATACATTGTTATATTAACCACTTGAGGAATCTTTTGTAAGAATCGTTCGTATTTAATTAATTATATTTTTTTAGGACTTATTCTGTAATTTTATTAGATAATTCCGAAATTCTATTCCAAACGCTGACTTTGATGGATTATCGGAAGTACTTAGTTTAGACTGATATATTTTTTTGTATATTGCACTGAAGAATTATGTAGGTATTTTATATTATTGCACAATCATTAGATTATCAAAAATACAGATTTTTCTCTTTTAGGGATATTAAACATTTTCGTATTTTCGTAACTATAGTACAAAATAAAAATAATGTTAGTTTCAGTTTTTAATCTTATAAAATCGTGTGCCATAGCCATTATTTTAATCTAGCCCTGGAAATGGTAAAATAGTATACAGTGCTGTCTCTAACTAATAATAATAAATATATTCCAGAATGTTCAGACACGTAGCTGTTATTGTTTTTCTGGGCTATGCTCTGGCTTTTCCTGAAGCCAGCGGAAGGTCGAGAAGGAGTACGACTGAAAACCCCTTAGTAACTACCCCTTTAGGTCAAATAAAGGGTACGGTTATGACTTCTAGGCTAGGCAAACCTATATACGCATTTAGGGGCATACGCTACGCGAAAGCGCCAGTAAATGAGCTGAGATTTAAGGTGAGATCATTTAATATGCACATATACCATTCACTGTCTGCTTGTAATGAGTATTATCTGATTGCAATGTTAATTTGCTCATAAATAGACCAAGGGCGTGAAGTCTTCCCACTCAACGCTAAGGCGCTAAGGGTGCGTTTACGTGGAGTGTTACAATCTTAAGATTACGAGATTAAGCTCTAGAGAGGCAGGTTTGAATCAACGTAATGCGCATTTTGTTTTATTTTTGGACTTTTTTAATTAAATCTAAATAAAGAATTGACAATTTGATAATCTTAAAAGAGTGGCAGATCTTTCCCATCCCAACCTATTTTTCTGTTTTTATGAACATTTTTAGAACATTTTGTTGTAGAAATTAGAAAATTTTTCATTTGTTTCGTAGCCTTAAGTAATCCGAGGGTGCCTAAGATAGACCCAGAAACTGGTAGTCAAATAATTAACCATAAATAAAAAAAGTGTTGTGATACTCTGTTTTCAAAAACCAGTATTACGTTACTTTTTCATTGTGAGCATCCAAGTGGGTCGGTCACCTTATATTATCAGGTCATTTTTAGATTGGAAAAAATCAATTTTATTTATTATTCTTAGNAATTCCGAAATTCTATTCCAAACGCTGACTTTGATGGATTATCGGAAGTACTTAGTTTAGACTGATATATTTTTTTGTATATTGCACTGAAGAATTATGTAGGTATTTTATATTATTGCACAATCATTAGATTATCAAAAATACAGATTTTTCTCTTTTAGGGATATTAAACATTTTCGTATTTTCGTAACTATAGTACAAAATAAAAATAATGTTAGTTTCAGTTTTTAATCTTATAAAATCGTGTGCCATAGCCATTATTTTAATCTAGCCCTGGAAATGGTAAAATAGTATACAGTGCTGTCTCTAACTAATAATAATAAATATATTCCAGAATGTTCAGACACGTAGCTGTAATCGTTTTTCTGGGTTATGCTCTGGCTTTTCCTGAAGCCAGCGAAAGGTCGAGAAGGAGTACGACTGAAAACCCCTTAGTAACTACCCCTTTAGGTCAAATAAAGGGTACGGTTATGACTTCAAGGCTAGGCAAACCTATATATGCATTTAGGGGCATACGCTACGCGAAAGCGCCAGTAAATGAGCTGAGATTTAAGGTGAGATCATTTAATATGTACATATACCATTCACTGTCTGCTTGTAATGAGTATTATCTGATTGCAAATTGAATTTGCTCATAAATAGACCAAGGGCGTGAAGTCTTCCCACTCAACGCTAAGGCGCTAAGGGTGCGTTTACTTGGGGTGTTACAATCTTAAGATTATGAGATCAAGCTCTAGAGCGGGCAGGTTTGAATCAACTACTAGCCTTAAGTAACCCTAGGGTGCCTAAGATAGACCCAGAAACTGGTAGTCAAATAATTAACCATAAATAAAAAAAGTGTTGTGAGGAATTTGATACTCTGTTTTCAAAAACCAGTATTACGTTCCTTTTTCATTATGAGCATCCAAGTGGGTAGGCCATCTTGTATTGTCTGGTCATTTTTAGATTGGAAAAATGAATTCAATTTCAATTTTATTTATTATTCTTAGCCTCCAGAGCCGGTAGAGAAATGGGAGGGCGTCTATAATGCCACTGAAGATGGTCCACTTTGTCCACAACCTACCACGGATCCTGTATCAGAAGACTGTTTAATATTAAATGTTTATTCCACCAAGGTTAGTATTTAACATGAACCTTCGGAGGCGTTATAGTAAACATTGTTACAACTTTTACAGCTTCCGAAGAGTGCTGAAAATCCGAAACGCTCTGTAATAGTCTACATACACGCTGGAGGGTTTTACAGTGTCGGTTCTACCAGTTATTGGGCTGGACCCAATTATTTTATGGACCAAGATATCGTCTTAGTGACCATCAATTACCGCTTGGGAACTTTAGGTAATATCACTCTTATAAATCTTTAACTAATATCTTTTTTCACGTGACGAAAAATATTATTTAAAAAATGTAGATCCCGATGTATTAAAGGGTATGTGTATTTAACATATTAGGTTTCTTGAGTACCGGCGACAAAGAAGCCCCAGGGAATAACGGCTTGAAAGATCAAGTCCAGGCATTGAAATGGGTGAAACAAAACATCGAGGCTTTCGGAGGGGACCCAGATTGTGTCACAATCATGGGTTATAGTGCTGGTGCGATGAGCGTTATCTTGCATATGGTTTCACCGATGTCCCAAGGTAAGTTCATAGTTTTGTATAATGAGAAATCTTCATTAGAAACCTTGTTTTAGATATTACTTACGTTAGTATGTCGTCTCTCTCTATTAACATTTATTTATTAATTATAAATTCTAATTAATTACATTCGTGGCATAGTAAATTTATTTGTCTAACTACCAAACAAGATTGATGTTATAATTTTTTTTAAATCATACTTCATAATTAAAATAAAATTGTATACTTAGTACGTATTGCTGTAGTAATAATCATTGCAATATTTATAGATCTGGCCCAGATAAACCTACTTATAAGTTATACGTCATATTTCATATTAGGTATTATAAATGTTATTGCAACTCAATGCCTACTGGCACAAACTATTACTTTCTACTTACTGGAAAAGAACGAACTACAAATATCTAATTCAGTGCTAGATGTAGACATTTAGCTCTCAGAGTAGTAGTTTCCCACAATATCATTAGTTAAAAATTTATAGATCTATTCCACAAAGCTGTTGCAATGAGTGGATCCCCTCTAGGCAATTGGCCTATTCTACACAATCAACTGGATCTGGCCAAAAAACAGGCTAAATTTGTAGGATGTCCAGATGACACCGCTATCAATATCGTAAAATGCCTCAAGACTAAGCCATTCAACGAACTGGGCGAATCTCTACCTAAATTTAAGGTAAAATTGATAGGCTTCTGTAAAAACTAAACATTATCTTTGTTTCAATTTTATCAAAATTTGATTGAAAATTAACCGCTAAAATGATATTGAAGGTTGTAGAGGATCTGCAACTTCAAGTGTGTAAGTTATAAAGGAATCTGTCTAAATACCGAGCCTTTTACAAAGACAGAATATATTTTAACTTAATTAATACTTATTTGTGTTCTTATAGGAATTCGCAAATGACCCCTTCATGATATGGTCTGCTGTAATTGAACCTGACTTTGGCCAACCACGATTTTTGACGGCTCATCCCATCTATCTCATACAGAATGGTCAATTCAAAAGAGTGCCGCTTATCACTGGATTAACAGCGGATGAATTTGGACCCAAGGCGTTCGGTAAGTATATCTGTGTTTTTTTTTCAGGGTTTATATGGGGCGTAACTATGAATGAGGGTAATATTTATATAGAGGCTACCTTTGACCTTGAGGAAGGCATATCATAAGTTTGTTTTCTCAAATTTTGTTGTGTAACTGATTTTTTTTCAATAATCTGTTTCTTTTCTGTAATTTTCATACCCATACATTGATGCCGAATCTGATAATTTTACAATGAAGATACAAACACACCACACTGCCATGGTTGTTAATTAACTTTAATCTATTTTTTTGAGAAAAAATAAAAATTGAAATTTTTCAAAAACTATTGACTTTTGCTACAGTTTAGAGACAGTCAAATTTACTTTGCTTCGAGGCTATCCACATGTTTCATATTTAGGACTTTACATACACAAAACCTAACCTGACTTAAGCAAACTATCCTGTTTATTTTTTTTTTATTAAATTGGCTATCTATAGACTTAAATTTCCTTACATCTTGTTCTGTCACCTTTCCAAGGGAATGTATCAAATTACAATTAGCCATATAAATTGCTATATTCTCTTGACTTTTCTTCAGCTGTAATAAACAACGAAACCCTGACGAAGGAGATCAACAGTGAATGGGAGAAGAAAGCTCCAATTGCCTTCCTCTACGAAAGGGATACGGACTACTCAAAATCTATCAGCAAGGAGCTAAAAACGTTCTATTTGCACGACAAACCCGTGGATCAGTCCCAGCTCACACCTCTGGCTCAGGTGTAGTAAAATATTTCATTGAAATTTTGTGGTAATTAAACCTTTTTTATTTCTCTACTTAGCTGTACGCGGACTCCGTAATAGGATTTGGGGTGAACAGAGCAGCAAAACTGTTTGCCGAGTACAGCAATACTTCCGTGTATTACTACCGTTTCAGCTATCAAGGCCGGTACAGCCATTTCTACACGCCGGAGAGCAATAACACTGTTCCTTATGGTAAGTGAAAGAATGTAACTACTCGTTTTTGTTTATTTTTTGTGTCTAGAAGGGGTTTATTTTTTCGTTTGTTTAGTTTTTTAGGGGAACAAAAATAAAAATTTGGTAATTTCTTCGCATTTTCCAGGGGTCGTTCATCACGACGATTTGATATATTTGTTCTACGTTTCGAGGTTATTCCCCTTATTCAAAGAGAGCTCTCCAACAGAAGTCGAAATGGTGTCAAAGTTGACGGCTCTTTATGCAAATTTCGCTAAAACAGGGTAAGATACTACGTATTTTAATTAAAAAGGATCGTTTTCTCCGAGTGTCTTTTAAAGTTAAATTTAAAGTTTCAAAATCAATTCTTATATGCTTAAAATATTACAAATGTGCAGAGTGGACGGCAATATAAACATAAACACATCCCGCAGTATGCCTTTAAGAAACTATTTACACATGAATTAATCACAATTGTTGAGAGTGTTATGTAATATGACAAATAGACCTGCAAATATCCTACGAACATGATCAATTAAAAAATCTTGTACTAAAAGTGCGATTTCTCATCTATAAAAGGCCGGCCTTAAATTTATTCCCAAGTAGGCTACCTGGTGAAACAATCCTAAATAAAATATGGAAACAAAAAGATTTCTTTGTAGAGCTGTATTTTATGTCTCTGTCATCAAAAATACAAGATATTTAAGTTTCACTATGTCACGTATGTATTTTTGTTATTATTTACTTTTAGACATTTCGTTTTTAGTTTTTATTTTGGATAATTATTTGTTATTAACTGTTTATCGGGTATTGTTGTCATGTCATGCATTTGGGGCGTGTACCCCATAGAGTAGTTGTTTCCTGCAATATCGACAATTACGAATTTTGCCTGTGGAGTTAAATACATTTTTGCACATCTAGATTTCTGGCATCGAAGAAAATTGTTTGATATACATTTGATAAGATTAAAAAAATTTATATATGTTAGAATTAGCTTTATTATTACTATTTGAAGTTATTTAATAAAAAATTTCAGGAACCCCATCCCAGCCCCTTCGGAGAAACTGGACAACGTGAAATGGGAGCCGTTCACCCTCAAAGAACAGAAGTACATGGACATCGGGAACAAGCTGCAGATGCAGGAGAAGCTGTACGAGAAGAGGTACGCGGAGTGGGAAAAACTGTTCCCCTTGGGTCAATACTCAAAAAATAAACAAAGCCACTAATCAGATTGTTACGGAGGATATCGTTTTGTTTTCACTTACTATTAATAAGACTTTTTTTAGAAACATACTTTATATACGATGTATATAATTATATTTTTGTGAAATAAAATAATTTCATGTTTAAGTGTCAATTTTTATTTACACTTTTATTGTCTCATGTTGTAAAACAAATACATAGAGAGGATTGACATTGAAAACAAATTCAAAAAACATATATTTCATTAGCTCTTACATTTTTTTTAACTGTATATTTTAAAGGTATTAGGCTAGTTATTCTATTCAAATTTAAAAATATTAAACCTTTAAAAATTCTTAACAAATGAAGTCAAACTATGTTCTTCGATACCAAAAATAAAGATATGCAAAATACATCGAACCCCACAGATAAGACTCCTAATCCTAATAATTGTCGATATTGTAGAAAACAACTACTTTATGGGTTACCTTGCCCCAACTAGTAGGTATTGAATTATACTCCCAATCCCAATAACCAGCAAACAGCTATATACTAAATACATAATAGACTCTTTTAGTGTGACGTCACTATTTAGGCTACAGCACTACATAAAAGACAGCAGACTCGTCCGCTATTCGTCATGACGTCATAATCTATCTATCGTCTATCGTCTATCTATCGTAAACCCGCCAGTGAACGGTTGTTCCCTACGGTTTCAATTAGAATTCTGTGTTAAAAATGACTGGGTGTTCGGCTCCAAATTGTACGAATCATGCGAAAAATGGCTATAGATTCTGTAGGTAACTACTTTTGCTATATAATCATTCAGCACTACAAAAGTCCAACCCAGTAAAGCTCAATCCAACTCCATATAACCTCAAATTCAAATTTCATGTTTTTCAGAAATTTGTACTTTTCTATACTATTTAGGTAGTTTGCAACTTCTTAAATATTTCTTATATTGCCAGAATACCGATGACGATGAATTATTGGATATGTGAAATTATTAATTTTCAAATTGCTTTTATTTATCACGGCTTGGTTGGAAATTTGGTACTAGATATTTTTATTTTCGTTTCAAAGAAAACGAAATTTAGAATTTTATGAATAACCTGATGAATTACACTTGTTCAACTCGTTCATGGATCAATTCGCAATGTAAAATAATAGCTAGAAAATGTACGTGACAATTGATATAAAATAAAAAAGTTGTAGGGTTCGAACGAAAGAAATGTTTGTAAGAAAAAAAAATAATCATTATTCATATTAAAAATGGTCACTAGTATCGTAGAATGAGGAAATAGAATTTCCTCACTCAACGCTTGTTGGAAAATACAATTAGCCAAGGCTAACAAACCAAAGAATATTTATTTTGTGTTTTTTGATACCAAGAAAAATGAGTTGAATATACAAATGACGTAATAATCTACTACTGGATTTTAATAATTAATTGTGGATTAGTAAACGGGGTTTTGAGTGATTATTGATTACGAATTATGCAGGGTCGAACCCCGCATTCAATCCATTTAAAAATTTTCAACTAATTTTCCATATACCTAAATATTAAAGAGCTTACTATGTAAACTGTTAGATAGAATGCTATAGATAATATTATAACTTGCGATAATGCAATATTTCATAATCATAGGCAGTAACACTCAAATAAAAGTTACCTATGAACTTATCTAATTCGCTAAGAACGTATCTGCTCAAATATTAATTATAGGGGTAAATGGTAATGGAGTGAGAAATACTATTTCCCACTCAACGGTACTGTTTAGAAATATGTACATATCAACATTCAAGTCCACCCCTGGCGCATTATCCAAAGTTCCTGGGACTCGTTAATGTTCAAACTAATTCAACAAATAAAGCCATTACTCGTATGCATTGCACGAGATAAAAAGTAAAAATTTTCCCCCTGGGGAATTTTGTGCTGTATCGGTGAGACACGTACAGGGTACAAACAAGGATAATGTATAACATATGCATGGCAGTTTAGTTGTTTAGTCTGTTAAAGGTAAACCACTTGTTTGATACATATGTATAAATGGTTTAAAACTACTTTAAGTAATAGTACGTGAGACGTGTAAAGTACGAATGGTATTTTGTATGATATCAAGGTGTATGTATATTTAAATATTTTTTAAATTTTGTGCATTCTCTGCGTTGAAGGAATATTTAAAAATTTAACAGTAGCTGAAGTGTTTTAAGCTGGCGAATTTTACGTTTAAATGTATGTTCTTAAATGTTGTGAGATATCACAGATAACAATGATTGACGAAGAAATCACGATCTTAGTACGAATTTATAATCATGTCAAAACACACGTAATTTAATACTTCAATCTAATTAAACTACATGCATACTTGCATAAGTAGTTAATTAAAAAATTTAAGGTTATCATTAAAATTGGTAGGTAGTAAATTTGAGATTGGTACCTAACAATATATGTGTATATTATATACAATATAATTTGAATGATGATAAATAAAGAATTGTGTATTCAAGATAATTCAAATTTTTCAATATCTACAGACAATAACTGTAAACCAAGTTGAAAACAGACTTGTTTTTATTAACTAAAACATATTTATATTTTTACTTTGCTTATATTGTTTACTTATTTGTCTCATGATGTTTCTAGAATATGTTCCATTTCTTTCTATCGCATTCTTAGAAGGTTAAATCTTGTTCAATACTGTTCTTATTTGCGGAAATTTCGAGAAACAACGAAAAATATATAAACGCCGTCAAAGCGAGTGTCGGCGGGATTTTTTTGAAAGGGTAAGTTACATTTTGTTACTGAAAAGTGTCAAAATTTGTAAACTGTGTGTATTAAATTGTGCTAAATAAAGGAAATTTGGTATAATATAATATATACAGGGTGTTTATTAAGTATTTGTCGCAACTTTAGGGTGAATCTTTGACTAATTTTAAGATAAAAAAGTACCTTTTGTACGTATAATTGAGTGGAGAATAAGTCAAAAATGACATACAGTGCCATACAAAAGGGTCATGGTTATTTAAATCCAGGTACAACACTGTATGTGGCGCCCTCTAACATTAAGCAAAAAATTCATCTCTTCATCAATATTTCCAGTTTGCCGAATTTCGTCAAATTGCCATGTTATTGAACAAGTCTGGTCTCGTCATGTTATCACACTAACACTTTTGCGTCAGCCATTTCAAAATTTATTTTTTTTTAAATATTTTGTATTTCTATTAATTATTAATTAATAATTTATTAACTCCCTTTACAAGGAGGCCACTAGGAAAATCACCCTCAAAATACAGAAATATTAAGATTAAGGAAAATAAGAATAAAACATATTTGAAATATGTATTACATTATTTAAGAATTTTAGGTACTTACCTATGTGTTTTTCAGTTAGCTGTTTAGTAGATATTGTTGGCATAATTAATTCAATGATAGTTGGGGTGTGGGTATGTACCCCACAGAATATTTATTTACTGCAATATCATCAGTTAAGAGCTTTCTCTACTTAGATTTCTGGTATCGAAAACCATTGTTCGACTTAATTTAATAAATTTTTTAAGGAAAATGTTTGAATTAGCTTAAAGGTTTTTAAAATACAGTGAATGTACAAGATCTAACAATAAAATATTATTTAAAAAATAATAAAATAAAGTAAAGTATCATTAACAGTATTAGCAGCGTGTGATGATATAAAGGAATAACAAAACTTCCATAAGAACATGTTTGTGGCCTTAGTAGTGTGCTATGCTTTAGCACTATTCGCAATAAGTGAGGGAAAAAATGAGGAGAAAAAGAAACATGTAACTGAAAATCCGGTAGTAACTACCCCATTAGGACAAGTAAGAGGTAGTCTTATGACTTCTAGACTGGGAAAAACCATTAACGCTTTCAGAGGTATGCGTTATGCCAAACCACCAGTAGATGAACTGAGATTCCAGGTGAGATTCACAAATTTGAAGCTGAAGTTAAAAAAAATGCAGATGGTGCACTTTTAACTTATCGATTTTTAAACCGCCAGCCTCCGGTGCCTGTGGAAAAGTGGGGGGGAGTCTATGACGCCACCAAAGATGGTTTTCTTTGCCCTCAACCCTCTACAAGCCCTGTCTCGGAAGATTGTTTGATCGTAAACGTTTATTCAACCCAGGTTAGTGTTTAAATTATTTTAGAAAACCTATACAAAAATATACCCTAGAGGTTCACGTCTGGAAAATATTTAACTCTGTGCTACAGCTAGAGGTCAAAATTTTCAAAAAATTGATAGATGGAAAAAAACGACTTTTTTCTGAAGAAAGTTAGAAACATTGGAAAAAATTTAAATACCTACTGCTAAGTGGACTACCTTTAACGAATTTGCAAAATATTTCTCTCTATAAAGCCAGTCTCTTTTTAAATTAAAAAACATTTTCTATTTTGCTTAAGGAGTACTGATCTTTTGTTCTTTTTTTCGTTGTTTAGTCATGAAAAATAAGAATTTTGTTTATTTTTGTTGTTTTACGGGTATATAAAATATTACAATTATATTTTGACAATTATTTGTGCTTGAACTTTACTAATTTGAGATTTCCAGCAAAATATGTTATGAAAGATATTTTAGTAAATATGTTCTCAAGTGTTTTTATTTTAAGATTCTTTAAATTTTTCGCTTTTCAAATTTTTTTGCTTTGGAAAAAACAGTTTTTTTTCGAATTTTCCGATACTTTCTGAATTTTTAAATCTCTTAAAACTTACCGAAAAAAATTTTGCAGCTTCCCCAGGATTCTGAGAATCCAAAACGTCCCGTAATCGTCCACATCCACCCTGGAGGATTCTACAGCTCATCTTCAGTGAGTTACCGTGCAGGACCGCAATATTTCATGGACCAGGACATTGTCTTGGTTACTTTCAATTATCGCTTAGGTTCTCTGGGTAATAAATTCAACCAATTACATATTCCCTATAAGTGATATAAATGTAATTTTATACATTATTTAGGCTTCTTGAGCACCGGCGACAAGGAAGCACCAGGCAACAATGGCTTGAAAGACCAAGTGTTGGTCTTGAGATGGGTAAAACAAAATATCGAAGCTTTTGGGGGGGACCCGAACAGCGTTACGATCCAGGGGTACAGTGCAGGAAGTCGTAGCGTCATTCTGCATTTGGTTTCGCCAATGTCGCAAGGTACGTTGAAAGGGAACTAACGGTTATCTGCCAGTGATGTTATTAAAACGATTTTCCTAGAATTTAGTTAATTATATATACAGTGTGTTAGAAGTGTGACTGTCATTACTTCAGCGTAATATAGATTAACCACAAATGAAATAAAAAATTATGACAGTCAAACTTCAGACACAGGGTGAAACTAATACAAAAATGCTGTGTGTTTACAGGCTTATTCCACAAAGCGATTGCAATGAGTGGGTCGGCCGTGGGCGCCTGGATTCCTCCACATAACCAGCTGGAAATTGCCAAAAAACAGGCAAGAATTGTAGGGTGTCCGGATGATACCAGCGCCAACATCATAAAGTGTTTGAAAACTAAGCCGTTCAAAGAATTGGGAAATTCCCTTTCTCAGTTTAGGGTACGTACGGCATATATAAATACCGAGCAAAAATAGTTAGTAATTTTTCCTTTAAAAGCTGATGTAATTCTATTACGTGTTAAATTAACCAAAATTGGTGAAAAGTCCAGATAAGTAGAATATTAGCGGCATCCTGAAAAATTACTACGAATATTTAAAAAAATTTAGATTTTATTTGTAAATATTTACCTACTTTATTTCTGTAAATTCTCATACTAAAATTACACCGGCTATGTAAATATTAATTTAAATCGATAAATTCCAAGGAAAGGTTTTTTCCCTGAAATTAAATGAAATATTTACAGACCATGTAAATGCTTGGAAATTACACATTAATTTTTTGCGGCGCATATGTTTATTAGTTCTGATTACTAAAAACATTTACCCTTTAGGAATTTGGATACGATCCAGTTGTAATATGGTCTCCTGTCATCGAAAGTGACTTTGGTCAACCGCGGTTTTTGACTGCCCACCCCAACGACCTCATACAAAGTGGAAAATTCCAAAATGTACCTTTTATTACTGGCATAACGACCGATGAATTCGGATACTTCGCGTTTAGTAAGTGAAACATATCTTTGAAATATTAAAATTATTTTCCTACGAATTCATTAATGTTCACAGTAATGATTTGAATATCACTAAAATTCATAACTCGAATTTTATCGTCGCATAAGTATGTATACATATTTCTTGAATTTGTTTTTTAAAATTAATTTTTTATTCATTTTCCTTTCCAGACGTGGTAAACAACGAAACTCTGACCAAACAAATAAACGAAGACTTTGACAAAATCGCCCCAATAGCTTTCATCTATGAAAGAGACACGAATCGATCGAAAAATGTCAGTAAGGACCTGAAGAAGTTCTATTTGCATGACAAGCCTGTGGACAAATCTCAATTCACGGCTTTGGCTAACGTAATTATATTGTTTTACTATTATTAATTATACATGGTGTAACTTTAAATGGGGGTCATGTTTATACAGAGGCTAACTTCGATCTTTAGAAATACATATCATGAGTTTGTTTTCTTAATTTCCGTCGTGAAACTGTTTTTTTTATATTTTTCTTCTTGTAATTTTCATACCCCTGCCGATGGACAAGTTAGTGCAACCCTTTGAACAAACGCTGTTCCAAATAGAAATTGCGAAACATTAAATGTGAATTTTAATAGTACTTACTGTGACAGTAAAATTTTTAAGTCTAAATTTGGACACAAACCTTAACTGGAAATATAACTGCATGACAAGCCTGTGGACAAATCTCAATTCACGGCTTTGGCCAACGTAATTATATGGTTTCATTTTTATTAATTATACATGGGGGGCATATTTTTTTTGGTTTTGTAATTTTCATGTCCCCGCCGCTGGACAGGTTGTGTAACCCTTTGAATAAACGAGTGCGTTAGCCAACTGGGTAAGTTGGAAGCTATGGCACGCATAATAGTCAAATTTAATTTTTCTTGATTATCATACATGTTTTTTTCATTACAGGACACACCGTTACTAAACACCGAGCGCTGAGATTCACAATCTAAACACAAGTGGTTTAAAAATTAGTAACAAATACATTTTATTAAAAACTTCTACATCTGTCAGATTTGTATTTTATAAAATAAGAAAAATAATTATTTGAAAACTTAAGTGAGTTTTACTTACAACATTAGTTAATATTTAATAACTCATGCATACACTTTTAAAAATTAAACAATTTTTAATGTTCAGCCTTTGTCCGCATTTACAAAAAAAATATGATTTTTAAAATAGCATGTAAAATGCAAAATACAAAAGTTAGTTTTATACTGTTGGTTCAAAAAGGTAAAAACTGGAAACACTGATAAACTTGTACATACAATACGAGAGAGCTGTGCAGTGGCGGTGTAGATACGAGTTTAAATGTAAAAATGTAGTTAATTATAACTTGACTATTTATTTCATTAAAAAAAAAGTATTGATAGATTAGCATTCTGGGGAACACATACTATATCACCCCTAAAAAATGAAATATATACATATTTCACATTTTAGAATTTACTTCTGATATATTTTTTTCTGTTTAGTTGTATGCCGATTCGATAGTGGGATTTCCAGTGAACAGAGCAGCGAAACTGATATCCCAGTACAGCAGTGATTGTGTCTATTACTACCGTTTCAGCTACCAGGGACGCTACAGTCACTTCTACCTACCTGACAGTAACAACACCACTCCTTATGGTATGCGAATAAGGACATTTATTTTGTTATCCTCAACTTTAAAATCGGATATAAAAATTGCTTTTTCTTTTCTGATGTTTTTTTAGGGGTTGTCCATCACGATGATTTGATATATTTGCTCTACAATTCGAAACGCTTCCCGTGGTTCAACGCCACATCCCCAGAAATTGAAATGGTCGAGAAGTTGACGACCCTCTATGCCAATTTCGCTAAGACCGGGTAAGGAACTATAAACAATACTGAAAACTAAAAATAAACACCGGGAAAATAAATACATACATTTGTTGTTAATATCAAATGTTTTTATTTTAGAAATCCAACCCCTACATCAACTGACAAACTGGACAACGTGAAGTGGGAACCTTTCACTCTTAAGGACCAGAAGTACTTGGACATCGGAAAGAAGCTTGTAATGCAGGAGAAGCTGCACGAAAAGCGGTACGCGGAGTGGGAAAGGCTGTTCCCCTTGCCCCTTGCCACTAAGCAAAAACCACTAATTAGTTGCGGAGGATATCGTTCTCCTCTCACTTAATAATAAGGAGATCTTTATTTAGATACATTCTTTATTTACGATGTATTACATTATTTTTTTGTGAAATAAAATAATTTTATATTTAAATGTCAATTTTTATTTACATTTTTATTATTGTCTCATGTTGCAAAATAAAAAAGTAAACTACCTAATAATGCTTTGATTGCATCTACAGACGAGCATGTCATTTTTTGCCAGTACTTTGACCCAGTACCCTGTAAATATATTAATAACATTGAGTTTATATAGAGTGTTTCAATTAAAACTTCCCACCTGGAAAATATCGGAATTAAAAAAAAACTGAGACACGTCGATTTTCTTTTCAATGGGGACATGTGATGACGTAAGTTTTGATGTCTTGGAAGCTACCCTTTAGACAGGGACGTAAAATACCCTTAAACTTTAAATAGCACCCTATGTTGAGTGACACCTCAATTTAAAGCTTTTTCAATTTTGCTTACGATGACATACGACTTTTTAGATTTTGGTTTGAATATGCTTACTTACTGCTATTAGAAATATTTTGTGATAAAACAAACTATATAAAATTGAGTTAGTGCTGTTTGTGAGTTATAAATGAAACCAACAAAAGAAACAATTTTTAAGAAATCCTCCTGTCATAAAAAAGAAATAGAGAAATCGTTTTGTAACAAAATAAAAGCTTTAGTCCTATTAAAAGTGCAATATTTGGTCACTGGTACAGATAATAACAGCCAAGGCTAACAAGCCAAGGAATATTTATTTATTTAATCAGTTTTCTGATACCAAGAAAAATGAGTTTTATAAACAAATGATGTAATAGTCTACTACTCGGTTATAAAATTAATTGTTGGTTAGTAGTAGTAGTTTGGATGATTACCAAGAAATGAATTTGCCGAGTCGAACTCAGAATATATACCGTTCATAAAATTTTCCAAATACAACTTTCCATAATAATAATAATAATAATAATAATAATAATAATAATGATAATGATAATAATAATAATAATGATAATGATAATAGCACATCATCTAAATTTCCTGTATCTTGTTAATAATATAATTAATTCAACAGGCCATTAACTGGTACCTATGCACTGCAAGAGATAAATAAAGCTAAACTTTTCACTTTGGTGGGGAATTCTGTGCCGCATCGGTGAATCATTTACAATGGTACAAATAAGGATAATACATGTACGACAGTTTAGTTCGTTAAAGGTGGTTAAAGGTAAACCACTTGTTCGATGATACATGCAGTTGATAAAAAAATATTTTATCTAATAGCAAGTGGAACAAGTGAAGTGCAAATCGTTTTTTGTGTGATAGCAAGGTATCTAATCAAGTAGGTATATTTTAAATTTAGAGCCAATAATTTTTAAATACACATATTGCTTTATAAATATAGTTAGAAATACATTATCTTCGTTGGAGAAACTCCTTATATTTTTAAATTTAACAATAAAAGTATGTTGAGCTGATTTTTATGACTTTTTTTGAACTTGAAAAACTGTTGAAACTTTAATATTATATTTATTGATATTGAAAGGTTGATCAGAAATTTTTTTAAGGTAAAATATGGACAATAATCAGCGCTCCTATGGCATCCATGTAAAAAAAAGTTGTCGGATAGTATCTACCCACGATTCCAAATTTCCAGTACATCTGAAATAAAATAAGGAAACGACATTTTAATCTCTGGATGTGTGGTTATC
Organism: Anoplophora glabripennis; assembly: GCF_000390285.2. Lineage (NCBI taxonomy): Eukaryota > Metazoa > Arthropoda > Insecta > Coleoptera > Cerambycidae > Anoplophora > Anoplophora glabripennis. Next base: position 90,081 of record NW_019417423.1, on the reverse strand, counting down.
GCAAGAACTAGAATTTGCATTATTGCCGAAGTTTTGAAAAAAAAAAAATATATTTTTTTCCCCACTACAAAAAAAAAACTATAATGATATCATAATTATTCTAGTTCAAGCGAAAACTAGACGTGTACAGAAAATGTCTGTGGAAGTAGAGCAAAATCGGTTAAAACTTTTCGAGATATATCGAGTACCGTTTTGAAAAATATTGTTTAGTAAGACTAAATCGCGTACGAAAGTTCGAGAACGTATTACACAAAATAATTGAACTCACGATTATTGGGCAGTGCCTGTCTGGTTTCAGTGCTTTTAAACAACTGTACATACACACATAGCTACGAAGTGTGTTAATTGGGGGAGCCACAAAGTGGCATCGGTCGCAAGAATACTTTCCTTTCTACGCCTGTAACTTTATAACGACATCGAATTTCAACAAATCCTTTTCTCCACGTATGACTTTTTTTAGGCAAAAAAAAATCGAATTAATTTTATTTTTAAGTAGGTATAGTCTCCTAAATGCAGCAAGATATCACGGATAACAATAACTGACAAAGAAGAAATCACGATCTCAGTACAATCTAATTATGTCCAGATAAACGTGATTTGATATTTTAATCCAGTTAAATTACATATTTGCATACGTAGTTAAGTAATTAAAAAGAATTAAGGTTATCATCGGAATTCGCAGTAAATTTGAGATTAGTAAATAACAACAGTATTTAATTACATGTGTAAATTTCAGACCTTAAAATTAATAAATGTAATCGGAGCGATTTCTTGAAAATTAAATTATTTTTCTCCACTCCTGTTGGTCGTAGAACATTTTCTTTTTAAATTCGTGGAAGAATGTCGGCTTTCAAATGGCAACAATGCCTTTCCGATTACATTTCAACTATAAGTAAAAGAATTGTAATGTTAATGAAATACCCTTTTTATTTGTGGACTGTATTTTTTATGATATTAGATATAAACAACTTCTGTGAAGTAATCTGACAAGCTGGCAGGAGCCGCAGTTCGTAGGTCCTTTTTTATTGAGATCAGACTCGAAAAAATGTATTGATGTCAATATAACAGTAAACAACCACTCAAACAAAAAAAAAAACGAAAAACAAAGCTGCTACGTCTTGATCAAGCTTTAGAGGTACATTTTTCGACCCGAAAAAAGAAGTCAACGTTTCGGTGGACTTTTCGCATATTTCCAATTATTTTGCAATACGCGCACAATTTGCACACTCTTAGAGAAGATGGGCTACATAAGTGCATTACTGGTATGATTTATTGAAACTTGAAAAAAATGTATTTTTTTTTTAAATCTAAATTTTTGCATAAAACTATTAAATATGTATTATGCAATTCTACAAAAATGCACCTCTACTTGGCAAGGACCACATATTCTGAAAGTTTCGTAAAAATATCTTTTTTCTTTTTAAAATTATATAGATATTTTAAGAAAATGTGATTTTTAGCGTTTTTTTGCAATAACTAATTTTGTTTATCAATTGACATCGGGGTAGGCTCAAAATTTTTGTTCTACGACTTTTGTCTAAAACATTTTTTTCTAAAATGTTTTTTTTTACATGAAAAGAAACTGTTCTTTGTAAACTTTGGACGACATTTTGAAAATGAAGCCCTTACATTCAGCTGGAGTAAAATAGTTCATTCAGTTTTACGGAATTTTTCCTAATGTTTGGGTGTCTTTGTTGCTGAACTAAATTTTGGCAAAAGGTATATTCGACAATTTGACTGGCCTAAATATAATTAATAGTATCGTGTGATTTGAACGAACGAATATGGAAACTTGCATAACAACATGTTTCAGATGATGCGAAGAATGACCCTAACAGTCTGCTGCATCTTAGCACTATTCGCAGTAGGTGAGGGAAATGAGGTGAAAAGCAAACATGTAACTGAAAATCCGGTAGTAACTACCCCCTTAGGACAAATAAGGGGTAGTCTTATGACTTCTAGACTGGGGAAAACGATTAATGCTTTCAGAGGTATCCGTTATGCCAAACCACCAGTAGATGAACTAAGATTCCAGGTGAGATTCATAAATTTGAGGCTTAAGTTTAAAAAAGTACAGATAGTGGAACTTATCGATTTTTAAACCGCCAGCCTCCGGTACCTGTGGAAAAATGGGAGGGAGTCTACGACGCCACCAAAGATGGTTTTCTTTGCCCTCAACCCTCTACAAGCCCTGTCTCGGAAGATTGTTTGATCGTAAACGTTTATTCAACCCAGGTTAGTGTTTAAATTATTTTGGAATGTATACAAATATACCTTAGTTATAAGGTGGTGGACGTCTGGGAAATATTTAACTCTGTGTGTGTTACAGCTAGAGGTTCAACATTTTCGAAAAAACTGGATGTCGCAAAAAATCGTTTTTTTTTTATCAAAACAATTCGAATATAATTAAGTAGGTACTGTTAAGTGAATTTGCAAAATAACGTTTTTTTCCAAGCCCGACGTTTTTTTAGCTATAGAGAACTGACACTTTTTTTTTTGTTGTCTACTCATGAAAAATTAAAATTTTGTCGATTTCCGATGTTTTAAATAAAATAATATTTATCTTTTCGAAACATGTGCTTGAATTTTACTAATTTGATATTTGAGGCCATTATTTTGTTAAAATAAAGTTATTTTCATACTCACTGATGTTCATTCCAACAGAAAAACCATAAAAAATATTTTCATAAATAATTTTTCAAATGTTGTTTTTAAAATTTTTTCAAATTTTTCCCTTCGAAGAAAAACGACAAAAAAAAAACAAATTGTTCACCCAATATTTCCTTTTATTTTGCAATTCTTACATCGTTAGTCAATTTATTGAACAAACTTTTGCAGCTTCCACGTGGTTCTGAGAATCCAAAACGTCCTGTAATCGTCCACATCCACCCTGGAGGATTCTACAGTTCAACATCAGTGAGCTACTGGGCAGGGCCCCAATATTTTATGGACCAGGATATCGTCTTGGTAACTTTCAACTATCGCTTAGGATCTCTGGGTAATAAATTCAGTCAATTAGATATACACCATAAATAAGATACACGTAATTTTATACATTATTTAGGCTTCTTGAGCACCGGCGACAAGGAAGCACCAGGCAACAATGGTTTGAAAGACCAAGTGGTGCTCCTGAGATGGGTAAAACAAAACATCGACGCCTTTGGGGGCGACCCAAACAGCGTTACCATTCAGGGGTACAGTGCAGGAAGTTGGAGCGTTATTCTGCATATGGTTTCGCCACTGTCGCAAGGTACGTAGAAAAGGAACTAACGATTTATTTGTTAGCGATATTATTAATACTTTAACATAAGACAGATGAAGATAAGACAGTTTAAAAAATATTTACAAAAAAAAAACATCTACGGCTAAGGTCGCACAAATATGTAATATAATTTAGATACCAATGAAAAATCAAAATACGTAATTTTTAAAGACACGTTAAGATAAAGTACAACACATATTCATCATTTTCAACGGGTGAATCACACCACATTTGTTCTTATTTGATGGGTAGCGGAAAAAATCCGCCCTCACAAGTTTCCTTCTGTTTCTCTCTCTTTCTGGTACAATGTTTTCCAGGAAATTCAGATATACCTCTTTTGTTAATTTGTACCTTCTTCCGTATTCACACCCAGCTATCGATTTAGGCTACGATTTTGGGAGCGAGGAACATCACTACCAGTATCAAGAAGACACTGTGTTAATTTTAAAAATCAGAAAAATTAACGAATTAGTGGTACGCTAAAACACTTCTGGCAAACAGCAAGCATGACTGTCAAACACCATAGTGCTTTTAAGACTTTCACGGTCCATAGAATACTTTGTTAGGTTGTTATGCCGTGGCCTGTGTACTTGGTCGTTGCCAGTTACAGGATTACCTTTCACTTCCTTAGCCTTAGCCAGGAATCATCGATCTGCCCTTATTGTTCTTGGGCTAGGCTCTGTAGAAGCGGACCTGCTATTGGAACCCACGGGAAGCACGTTATATAAGATTTTTTGTTCATTTTGTTGTATACTGCCGCTTATTTTAAATTATGAATTTTAACGTACGGCATTACGTGTGAAACTAAAAAAAAATACTGTGTTTACAGGCTTATTCCACAAAGGAGTTGCGATGAGTGGCTCGCCCGTGGGTGCCTGGATGCTTCCACATAACCAACTGGAAATTGCCAAAAAGCAAGCAAAAATTTTAGGATGTCCAGATGATACTAGCGCCAACATCATAAAGTGCTTGAAAACTAAGCCGTTCAAAGAACTGGGAGACTCTCTTTTTCAGTTTAGGGTACGTATGACAAATACAAATGCATAGCAAAGTAATTAGTAGCCTTTCGGTTAAAAATTGGCGCAGTTCTGTTATATATTAAATCACATATTATACATATATGTACATATAGTTAATATAATACTTATTAAGGAATTAAATGTCACTTATTTGAAACAAAAAATGTATTTGCCGGTATTGTCATAAATTTTGCAATAAAGCCTTTTGCTAGGTCAGAAGATTTTGCAGAAAAATTGCAGTAATAAATAAAAAGTTGACAAAAAAACGTTTTAACCATTAGAAGTGTTCTTTAGGATTTTTTTTTATAAAGTAGCATAATCTTTCTGGGGCCTATTTAATATAGATAATATAGATATGTTAATCAATGTCTACTTATGGCTAAGGGAGATTTCCCTCAGAGATTTCAACACAATATAGAAAACGTATTTGTTTACAGAATAATTGCATACAAGAGAATATATGTAAATAAAAAATGGCGGTGTAAAAACAATATATAAAATATACTCAGCCGAATTAGATCATAAAACCTGAAAATTTGAAAAAATTACTATTTTATGACGGGGAAGGGTATGTAGAATGATAAAATCAAGAAAGTAAGTCGAAAGAAGTTACGCTAAACTGGGAAATTGCAAATAAGTAACATATTTATGTGTTTTTTCTCTTTTTTTTAACTGCTAACGAAAATCTAGACGATTTATCGGAATTTTTGTTATTTTATGTTGTAGGCAATTAAATTAACGTTAATTTTTCCTTTCCCGTCAAAATGCAATAAAATGTCTACTAATAATTTGTTCACTTTCAAACTCAATTCGACTGGAGTAATATTTTAATGTTTGTTAGCACGTAACAAGATAAAAAAAGACTGTCAGATTCTCAATTTTTTATTAAAATTTGTAACTTTTTTCCTGAGATTCTCTTTAATGATCCCCAAAAAAATATAATAAAACTAGGAAATAGTTGGTGCCATTATTTCAAACTGATTGTAATATAAATATTTTCTTACTAATTACTAATTACTAATTTACTTAAAAAAAAACAAAAAAAAAATTGTTTCGTATGAGTTAAACGCTCACATAATCTATAAGGTAACAACATCTATGTAAATGCGTTTTCTATAGCACATTTGAAATGTTTAGAAAGCAGTTTATGTACTTAGCAAAATACAACTATAGTACGATCATATTCGATGCAAAGTAATAAATCATTGCCTGTCAAGAGAACCAATGAAGTACGCCTTTAAGGGTTTTACAAATTGAATAATTTCTTTATACATTATGAAGGGACGAGGGGATCAGTTCAGGTCTGGCACCCTTGTTGCTACAAAAATTCCTTTATTCTCATAAACTATTTATTTTAAATGTAATTTATTATAAATCCAATTTGTTTCCTAAATTCCACATATGTACTACATTTTACCTCTGTACGCGCCACTGTTGTTTACTTGTTTTTTGGAAGTGCTCTCTAATTGACAGCAAAGCTCGCCAGGTTACTATTTGACGTATAACCGACCAGTTCGTACACTCGATGCACCTGGCCGACTACAGTTACTACCAGAATACAATGCGTATGATGCGGTATTTCAGATTGTACATTCAGTTTCATTTTAAATTTGAAATTGTTCATCTTACGCCTTCTAAAAATGATGACACTTTTTTCCTTTGATAAAAGGCCGACAATTTTTTGCTCTACTTTGCATCGTATACGATCCTACTATAATAGTACACAAAAATTGGGATAAACAGAGATCAATATGCCGCCGCCGCCGGTAAGTATTATGATAAACAACATTTTTTATTTAGTATCCGATTTATAGACGAAAAGTCCATCTAATAAAAAATTACTGCCGACAATAAGAGAACAAGATTTTTTTTTGTAATAATATTTATTTTATTTCTGTAAATTCTCATGTTAATATTACACCAACTACGTAATTATCCACTTAAATCATTGATAAGTTTCCAAGGAAGACTCTTTTACAGAATATAGAAATTTTGCTCAGAAATTATACCTTCATTTTTTGCAGTGCACATTTTTTATTGAATACTAAAATGTCCTTTTTAGGAATTTGGATACGACCCAGTTCTAATATGGTCTCCCGTTATCGAAGACGACTTTGGCCAAACACGGTTCTTGACTGCCCACCCCATCGATCTCATACAAAGTGGAAAATTCCAAAATGTACCTTTTATTACTGGCATAACGACCGATGAATTCGGATACTACGCCTTTAGTAAGTGAAACATATAAATAAAATATTAAAATTCTAGGAACTCATTAATTTTCACGGCAGTCATTCGAATAACATTAGTATTCAATAACTTGAATTTTATCGTCGCATAAGTATGTATACATTGTTTATATTATCTTGACTTTGTTTTCTTAAAACAAATTTTTCATAAATTTTCCTTTCCAGACGTAGTAAACAACGAAACTCTCACCAAACAAATAAACAAGGACTTTTACAAAATCGCGCCAATAGCTTTCATCTATGAAAGAGACACGAATCGTTCAAAAATTGTCAGCGAAGACGTGAAGAACTTCTATTTGCATGACAAGCCTGTGGACAAATCACAATTCACGGCTTTGGCTAACGTAATTATATTATTTTACTATTAATAATTATGCAGGGCGTAATTTGAATGAAATACAAACATTTATAATAAGATAGTTTTCTCAATTCTCTCAAACTGATTTACAAAAAAAACAAGTTTTCGTACTCAACCACTGGATAGGATAAAGCGCATAACCAATTTGGAGCTACGACATGCATTATTGTCAGTTTCCCTTTTTTAGGATTCTCATACTTGTTTTTTTCATAATATCTGACAAAGATTTAACAGTAAAGACAACACGAATACACCACTCCGTCACTAAACACTGAAATAAATATTATAAGGTTATACACCGTAAGTTTCAATATAAAATTAAATTTAACAAAACCCTTCACAATACAAATTCGATTTCGGTTTCAGTAAAATCTAATATTTAATATTTTATGCACAAATTAAAATAAATGTAATAAAATGAAGCGATGACTTATTCCGGTATTCTGGAAAAAACTGTCGTTACGTCCATGCGTGTTAACGCCTTGTCATATCACATCAGGTGGATTGATATTTGTAGTTGGGCAGGCCATTCATTAACGTTAACTTTTACTGCTGCTAGCGCGTTTATTATATTAATAATGTAACACTTTCTGAAAATAAAAGTTAAATCCTTTCTTTAATTGTCTCTAAAATCTCGGTGCGATACGTTCAATAGTTAATTAATAATTAATGTCATAAATAAACTATCTTGGGAACAAAGACGCGTAGGTGATTTCTTTTTTTTTAATCACCGTAAAAATAAGCTCTATTTAATGCAAATAGAGCGAATTCCCGAGCGGCTTTTGCCTGACCCTGGGACAATTTGTTTATAACGCTGTTTTGCACGTAAACAATTAGTTGCAAAATAACGAACAAAATTAAATAATAAATAGCTGGAGCAACAGTTTAACGGTCAATTGAATCGGCGCCGGCGTTTAACATGTTGATCATGGGTTGACCGTCTTTTCCATAAATTTCAATAGGTAATTTAATTGCCTACAACACAAAATAACTCGTTTTCTGTTCAATGTTTTTTTTTTAATATTTGCATTCAATAAGATTAGTATTTCTTAGGATTTGTTTCTAAAATACATTTTTTCCTGTTTAGTTGTACGCCGATGCGATAGTGGGATTTTCAGTAAATAGAGCAGCGAAACTGATATCCCAGTACAGCAGTGAGTGTGTCTATTACTACCATTTCAGCTACCAGGGACGCTACAGTCACTTCTACCTACCTGACAGTAACAACACCACTCCTTATGGTATGCGAGTAAAGACATTTGTCCATCCTCAACATTAAAATCGGCTCTAAAAATTGCTTTTTTTTCTGATGTGTTTTAGGGGTTGTCCATCACGATGATCTCATATATTTGTTCTACATTTCCAAATTATTCCCGTGGTTCAACGCCACATCCCCAGAAGTAGAAATGGTAGAAAAGTTGACGACTCTCTATGCGAATTTCGCTAAGACCGGGTAAGGAACTATAAACAATACTGAAAATTGAAAATAAACATCGGGAAAATAAATACCTACATTTGTGTGTAAATATCCAATGTTTTTATTTTAGAAATCCAACCCCTACATCAACTGACAAACTGGACAAAGTGAAGTGGGAACCTTTCACTCTTAAGGACCAGAAGTACTTGGATATCGGAAAGAAGCTTGTAATGCAGGAGAAGCTGCACGGAAAGCGGTACGCGGAGTGGGAAAAGCTGTTCCCCTTGCCCCTTGACCCTAAGCAAAACCACTAATTAGTTGCGGAGGATATCGTTCTCCTCTCACTTAATAATAAGGAGACCTTTTTTTAGAAACATTCTTTATTTACGATGTATTAAATATACATTATCTTTTGTGAAATAAAATAATTTTATATTTAAATGTCAATTTTTATTTACATTTTTATTATTGTCTCATGTTGCAAAATAAAAAAGTAAACGATCTAATAACGCTTTCATTGTAGCAGTACTTTGAACCAGTACCATGTAAATATAGTATATAATAACATTGAGTTTATACATAGTCTTTAAATTAAAACTACCCACCTGGAATTAAAACAAATATGAGACACGTCGATTTTCTTTTAAGGGGGACACGTGATGGCTTAGTTTTGGTGTCTTGGAAGTTACCCTTTTGGCAAAGGCGTAAAATACTCTACGTTGAAATAGCAATGAATGAAAGAATGGTATTTTATTAAATGTTCAAATTTTATTTTATTTTGCCGTACAAAACCTAACCAAGTCACCAAGTACAAAATTCAGAAGAATAGGGGAAATTTTAGAGCCCATTGGCGCGCCAAAAATCTGTTTGTAATAACTATTCTTGAATAAAAAATAATTAGAATAAAAAAATAAAACCAAGAGAGACAAAAAACTATTTATATTCAATTTACAATGTTGAGAAACAATGTTCGAATTGTTTATTAAACACTGGTAAACTATATTTTTTTGGTAAATTAGTAAATACCTAATGAGACTACATCAAAATTGACTACTATAAACCTACAGGTAATTGATTCTTCTTCTGAAGTTGTTCATTTTTATAGTATCTATGTAAACAATATGCAAGGGTCAGATTCGGTCTGTACAACTATGACAATTTGTTGCGGGTTGCCCAAATATATGACGTTACACTAAAATAGTCTATTCTCTAAGAACCTGTCTACTTGAATGGTAAGTATAAAACTATTTTGAATTATATATTCTTTCAAGTCCATCCCTGGCGCATCATCAAAATTTCCTGTATCTTTTTAATATTATAATTAATTCAACTGGTATGCACTGCAAGAAATAAATAAAGCAAAACTTTTCACCTTGGTGGGGAATTCTGTGCCACATCAGCGAGTCTTTACAAGAGTACAAAAAGGATAATACATCTACGACAGTTTAGTTCGTTAAAGGTAAACCACTTGTTCGATACGCGTAGACGGCGAATAAGTGGAACAAGTGAAGTGCAAATCGTATTTTGTGCGATATCAAGGTATATATGATGAATACCATTTTGGGTAATACTATATTGACTAAAACGCGTTTGAAAGTTCGAAAACGTATTACAAAAATAATTGAACACACGATTATTTGGCAATGCCTGTTCGGACAGCTGTACATACATACATACCTACGAAGTGTGGTAACTGGTGGAGTAGCAAAATGACATCGGCCGCCAAAACACTCCTTTCTACTGCTGTAACTTTATAAAGAAATCGAATTTCAACAAATCCTTGTCGCCACGTATTCTACATGACTTTTTGAGGCGATTTATGAAAAAAAAAATCCATTTTTTTCAACCTGACAAACTAAAAGACCCCCTTAAATGAGTTTTATTAAATTTAAGTATAGTTTCTTAAATGCAGCCAGATATAACTGACAAAGAAATCACGATCCCAGTACCATCTAATATCATGTCAAAATACACGTAATTTGAATTTCAATCCAGTTAAATTACATATTTGCATAAATAGTTAATTAAAAAGAATTAAGGTTATCATTGGAATCCGCAATAAACTTGAGATTGGTAAATAACATCAGTATTCAATTAAAACATATCGAGGGCGTCATTTCAGAACGGCGTAAGAACCACTATAGTCGGTTTTGGGTTTTTAGGGCGTATGACCTCATTTAAGCAATTTGCTTAAATCAGAAGGGCGTATGTATCTATTCATAAACATCAACACTATATTCTAACGCATTTTACTTAGGCGTATAAACCAATTTTGTAAAACAATAATATCGGAAGGGCGCATGAACCGGAAGTCAAATTATATGTTGGCATTTTACTAGATGTTAAATCTCCCCAATGAACTATAATGTATTGGTCTTATTATATTGGCAAAATCAACAAATTCATTCTAAATCGTGATTTCTAAAACGTTTTTCTCATTTCCTGTAAAATTTCAGATTTGGTTCGTAAGCTCTTCTGATACGAATGTAAATTTCAGACCTTAAAATTAGTAAATGAGATGGTAGCAATCTTTTTTGTTAGTCGTAGGACACTTTTTTTAAATTCGTAAAAAAATGTCAGCTTTCAAATGGCCATAATGAATTTCCGATTAAATTTCAATAATAAGAAACAGATCTATATTTTTCGACCCAAAAAAAGAAGTCAATGTTTCGGTAGATTGGCATCGAGCTGGGCTGAAAATTTTTGTCTGAAACATTTTTTTCTAAAATGTTTAATTTTTTTTTAACGAAAAAAACTATTTTTTGTGAACTTTGGACGACATTTTGAAAATGAAACCCTAACTCTGGGGTAAAGTAGTTCATTCAATTTTACGGAATTTTTTCTAATTTTAGCGTATCTTTGTTTACTGAACTCAAAAAATCGAGGTATTTTCGACAATCTGACTGGCCTAAACATAATTAATAGTATCGTGTGAATTGAACGAACGAATATGGAAACTTGCATAACAACATGTTTCAGATGATGCGAAGAGTGGCCTTAATAGTCTGCTACACTTTAGCTCTATTCGCAATAGGTGAGGGAAAAAATGAGGAGAAAGAGAAACATGTAACTGAAAATCCGGTCGTAACTACCCCATTAGGACAAGTAAGAGGTAGTCTTATGACTTCTAGACTGGGAAAAACCATTAACGCTTTCAGAGGTATGCGTTATGCCAAACCNGGGTTGTCCATCACGATGATCTCATATATTTGTTCTACATTTCCAAATTATTCCCGTGGTTCAACGCCACATCCCCAGAAGTAGAAATGGTAGAAAAGTTGACGACCCTCTATGCGAATTTCGCTAAGACCGGGTAAGGAACTATAAACAATACTGAAAATTGAAAATAAACATCGGGAAAATAAATACCTACATTTGTGTGTAAATATCCAATGTTTTTATTTTAGAAATCCAACCCCTACATCAACTGACAAACTGGACAAAGTGAAGTGGGAACCTTTCACTCTTAAGGACCAGAAGTACTTGGATATCGGAAAGAAGCTTGTAATGCAGGAGAAGCTGCACGGAAAGCGGTACGCGGAGTGGGAAAAGCTGTTCCCCTTGCCCCTTGACCCTAAGCAAAACCACTAATTAGTTGCGGAGGATATCGTTCTCCTCTCACTTAATAATAAGGAGACCTTTTTTTAGAAACATTCTTTATTTACGATGTATTAAATATACATTATCTTTTGTGAAATAAAATAATTTTATATTTAAATGTCAATTTTTATTTACATTTTTATTATTGTCTCATGTTGCAAAATAAAAAAGTAAACGATCTAATAACGCTTTCATTGTAGCAGTACTTTGAACCAGTACCATGTAAATATAGTATATAATAACATTGAGTTTATACATAGTCTTTAAATTAAAACTACCCACCTGGAATTAAAACAAATATGAGACACGTCGATTTTCTTTTAAGGGGGACACGTGATGGCTTAGTTTTGGTGTCTTGGAAGTTACCCTTTTGGCAAAGGCGTAAAATACTCTACGTTGAAATAGCAATGAATGAAAGAATGGTATTTTATTAAATGTTCAAATTTTATTTTATTTTGCCGTACAAAACCTAACCAAGTCACCAAGTACAAAATTCAGAAGAATAGGGGAAATTTTAGAGCCCATTGGCGCGCCAAAAATCTGTTTGTAATAACTATTCTTGAATAAAAAATAATTAGAATAAAAAAATAAAACCAAGAGAGACAAAAAACTATTTATATTCAATTTACAATGTTGAGAAACAATGTTCGAATTGTTTATTAAACACTGGTAAACTATATTTTTTTGGTAAATTAGTAAATACCTAATGAGACTACATCAAAATTGACTACTATAAACCTACAGGTAATTGATTCTTCTTCTGAAGTTGTTCATTTTTATAGTATCTATGTAAACAATATGCAAGGGTCAGATTCGGTCTGTACAACTATGACAATTTGTTGCGGGTTGCCCAAATATATGACGTTACACTAAAATAGTCTATTCTCTAAGAACCTGTCTACTTGAATGGTAAGTATAAAACTATTTTGAATTATATATTCTTTCAAGTCCATCCCTGGCGCATCATCAAAATTTCCTGTATCTTTTTAATATTATAATTAATTCAACTGGTATGCACTGCAAGAAATAAATAAAGCAAAACTTTTCACCTTGGTGGGGAATTCTGTGCCACATCAGCGAGTCTTTACAAGAGTACAAAAAGGATAATACATCTACGACAGTTTAGTTCGTTAAAGGTAAACCACTTGTTCGATACGCGTAGACGGCGAATAAGTGGAACAAGTGAAGTGCAAATCGTATTTTGTGCGATATCAAGGTATATATGATGAATACCATTTTGGGTAATACTATATTGACTAAAACGCGTTTGAAAGTTCGAAAACGTATTACAAAAATAATTGAACACACGATTATTTGGCAATGCCTGTTCGGACAGCTGTACATACATACATACCTACGAAGTGTGGTAACTGGTGGAGTAGCAAAATGACATCGGCCGCCAAAACACTCCTTTCTACTGCTGTAACTTTATAAAGAAATCGAATTTCAACAAATCCTTGTCGCCACGTATTCTACATGACTTTTTGAGGCGATTTATGAAAAAAAAAATCCATTTTTTTCAACCTGACAAACTAAAAGACCCCCTTAAATGAGTTTTATTAAATTTAAGTATAGTTTCTTAAATGCAGCCAGATATAACTGACAAAGAAATCACGATCCCAGTACCATCTAATATCATGTCAAAATACACGTAATTTGAATTTCAATCCAGTTAAATTACATATTTGCATAAATAGTTAATTAAAAAGAATTAAGGTTATCATTGGAATCCGCAATAAACTTGAGATTGGTAAATAACATCAGTATTCAATTAAAACATATCGAGGGCGTCATTTCAGAACGGCGTAAGAACCACTATAGTCGGTTTTGGGTTTTTAGGGCGTATGACCTCATTTAAGCAATTTGCTTAAATCAGAAGGGCGTATGTATCTATTCATAAACATCAACACTATATTCTAACGCATTTTACTTAGGCGTATAAACCAATTTTGTAAAACAATAATATCGGAAGGGCGCATGAACCGGAAGTCAAATTATATGTTGGCATTTTACTAGATGTTAAATCTCCCCAATGAACTATAATGTATTGGTCTTATTATATTGGCAAAATCAACAAATTCATTCTAAATCGTGATTTCTAAAACGTTTTTCTCATTTCCTGTAAAATTTCAGATTTGGTTCGTAAGCTCTTCTGATACGAATGTAAATTTCAGACCTTAAAATTAGTAAATGAGATGGTAGCAATCTTTTTTGTTAGTCGTAGGACACTTTTTTTAAATTCGTAAAAAAATGTCAGCTTTCAAATGGCCATAATGAATTTCCGATTAAATTTCAATAATAAGAAACAGATCTATATTTTTCGACCCAAAAAAAGAAGTCAATGTTTCGGTAGATTGGCATCGAGCTGGGCTGAAAATTTTTGTCTGAAACATTTTTTTCTAAAATGTTTAATTTTTTTTTAACGAAAAAAACTATTTTTTGTGAACTTTGGACGACATTTTGAAAATGAAACCCTAACTCTGGGGTAAAGTAGTTCATTCAATTTTACGGAATTTTTTCTAATTTTAGCGTATCTTTGTTTACTGAACTCAAAAAATCGAGGTATTTTCGACAATCTGACTGGCCTAAACATAATTAATAGTATCGTGTGAATTGAACGAACGAATATGGAAACTTGCATAACAACATGTTTCAGATGATGCGAAGAGTGGCCTTAATAGTCTGCTACACTTTAGCTCTATTCGCAATAGGTGAGGGAAAAAATGAGGAGAAAGAGAAACATGTAACTGAAAATCCGGTCGTAACTACCCCATTAGGACAAGTAAGAGGTAGTCTTATGACTTCTAGACTGGGAAAAACCATTAACGCTTTCAGAGGTATGCGTTATGCCAAACCACCAGTAGATGAACTAAGATTCCAGGTGAGATTCATAAATTTGAGGTTTAAGTTTAAAAAAGTGCAGATGGTGGAACTTATCGATTTTTAAACCGTCAGCCTCCGGTACCTGTGGAAAAATGGGAGGGAGTCTACGACGCCACCAAAGATGGTTTTATTTGCCCTCAACCGTCTAGAAGCCTTGTGTCGGAAGATTGTTTGATCGTAAATGTTTATTCAACACAGGTTAGTGTTTAAATTATTTTGGAATGTATAAAAAAATATACCTTTATAAGGTGGTGGACGTCTGGGAAATATTTAACTCTGTGTTACAGCTAGAGGTTCAAAATTTTCAAAAAAACTGGACAACGCAAAAAATGTTTTTTTTTCTCAAAACAATTCGGAAAAATTTTTTATTTTTTTTTTAATTCTTAACTAGTCACAATTTACCGAACATACTTTTGTAGCTTCCACATGGTTCTGAAAATCCAAAACGTCCAGTAATCGTCCACATCCACCCTGGAGGATACTACAGTTCAACATCAGTGAGCTACTGGGCAGGGCCCCAATATTACATGGACCAGGACATCGTCTTGGTAACTTTCAACTATCGCTTAGGATCTTTGGGTAATAAATTCGACCAATTAGATATAAAACATAAATGACATAAACGTAACTTTATACATTATTTAGGCTTCTTGAGCACCGGCGACAAAGAAGCACCAGGTAACAATGGTTTGAAAGACCAAGTGTTGGTCTTGAAATGGGTAAAACAAAATATCGAAGCTTTTGGGGGGGACCCGAACAGCGTTACTATTCAGGGGTACAGTGCAGGAAGTCGTAGCGTCATTCTGCATTTGGTTTCGCCAATGTCGCAAGGTACGTTGAAAGGGAACTAACGATTATCTGCCAGTGGTGTTATTAAAACGATTTTCCTAGAATTTAGTTAATTATACAGTGTGTTAGAAGTATGACTGTCATTACTTAAACTTAATATAAGATTAAGACCTCTTTTATGCACGCGTTTTTCTCCTCTCAACGCGAAATTGAGAAAAACGCGGTATATTTCTGCTCCATTTTATGCACGCGTATTTTATCAGTTGTCGCCAGTTTCAGGCCACACAGTAGTCAGTGAAGTACATGAAAATGGATCCGTGTATATTGTATTTGTGCTATAAAAAAATATGTAATAGAAGACGTAAGAGGCGTTGGGCAGTACATCCAATTAATAGAAATAGAATTCAATTGCGTCCATTGCATCCATGTCCCGCTTGATCAATAGCTAAACTAAAACTAAAACAAACTGTGCTAAAACTATTCTTGACAGACAGAGCCACTGGACTTGCGACAAAGAGCGCTTTGCATAAAAACGCCGATATACTGTCGTGCTTTTTCGGAACGCGTGTCGCCAAGCGTTCTGTAAAGCCATCGCGACAGAATTGAAAACGCGAGAGCAAATAAACGAGCGTAAAATGCATAAACGTAGTAACTCTATTCAGGGTATCTTGAAACGCGGCGTTTTTGTCA
>NW_019417423.1:52025-72674 GCF_000390285.2 Anoplophora glabripennis | reverse complement strand
TCTTTTAATATCTCATGAGCCGCGAAATGCGCGAAAGGCGTGGCGTATCCCCATAATTCTTCTAATAAGCACGTTGTGAAAACATTGACTCAGAACTAGACCATGTGCATCATTACAAGTAGACATGAACTAAGGCGCTCGGGCATCAATAAAGTCAACTGGCGAACGTTCGTTATATATATTTTTATTGTTTAAATTAAAATAATAAAGAATAGGGCATTTTATTATGATATTTGTAATCGGATCAAAGGCTTGTTTACGCTAGAGCTCCAGAGAGACTGTGAATAATAGGTGTAATGTTTTTAGGACGTAGAATAATTTAGGCGACGGTTGGAATTATGTTTCTGTGCATATGAAGGTCAAAGCTCATAAGATTTTAAAACATCTCTAACGCCCGTTTACCCGACCCCGCAGCGATACCCGAGGAGTGTACAAAAAACGGACTCTTAAATTAATCGAACTTTCGTACGACATCTTGGAGATTTTGATAATTTTTTTCACAAAAATGGTTAAGTTTGGAACCTCTGTCATATATAGGTATAGGATTTTTTGTTTATTTTGTTGTATACCGTCTGTTACCTATTAAAATTATGACAGCTTGTAACACACGGTTATTATGTAGAAACTAATTAAATACAAAAATACTGTGTTTACAGGCTTATTCCACAAAGCCATTGCAATGAGTGGATCGGCCGTGGGCGCCTGGATTCCTCCACATAACCAGCTGGAAATTGCGAAAAAAAAAAGGCAAGAATTGTAGGGTGTCCGGATGATACCAGCGCCAACATCATAAAGTGTTTGAAAACTAAGCCGTTCAAAGAATTGGGAAACTCCCTTTCTCAGTTTAGGGTACGTACGGCAAATACAAATACCGAACAAAAATAGTTAGTAATTTTTCCCTTAAAAGCTGATGCAATTTTATTACGTGTTAAATTAACCAAAATGGATGAAAAGTCCAGATAAGTAGAACATTAGCGGCACCCTGAAAATTTTCTAAGAATATTTAGATTTATTTGTAAATATTTACTTTATTTCTGTAAATTCTCGTACTAATATTACTTGCACCAGCTATGTTAATAAATTCCAAGGAAAGGTTTTTTTTTCCGAAATTAAATGAAATATTTACAGAACATGGACATTTTGCTTGGAAATTACACCTTAATTTTTTGTGGCGCATATTTTTACAATGTTTATTATTTTTGATTACTAAAAAACTTTATCCTTTAGGTATTTGGATACGATCCAGTTTTAATATGGTCTCCTGTCATCGAAAATGACTTTGGTCAACCGCGGTTCTTGACTGCCTACCCCATCGACCTCATACAAAGTGGAAAATTCCAAAATGTACCTTTTATTACTGGCATAACCAAAAATGAATTCGAATATTTCGCGTTTAGTAAGTAAAACACACTTTGAAATATTAAATTTTTTTCCTACGAACTCATTAATTTTCAGAGTAGTCATTCGGATTACATAAAAATTCAATAACTTATCTTCGCATAAGTATTGCATTGAGCAAATGTGGCGGAACACCTGTGTACAGGATGAATCATAAGTTTTATTAAACAAAACCTTTCACAAAAGTTTTTATAGTATTTTTATTCTTTCAAAGACGTAGCTTCTTTAATTTCCAACATCTACTTTATTTTTAGAGATACGGAATCGGCAGTTTTTTTAAATTGACGTCCCTGTTTATTTTAACATTTAAAAAAAAACAGATATTCAACGATTACAATGATACATGATTTGGTGGACCTGCGGTTTATTGTTTTTTAAATGTTGAATAAAACTATAAAATAAAGAGTTGGCTGTTTGTAACGGCTACCTGAAAAAATAATCGAGTTTTCTATCGTTTTTGCAAATTTTATTTAAAAGAAATCAAATCATCTATTCCTGTCAGATGCAGTCAATAGTGACAGATAGTTATTATTTATTAATATTGCCGTTCAAACTTCAAGTTATGGGTGAACTAAGTGAACGTGAAATAATTTCTTTGTTAATGATGGTTGGTTCTGGAGACAGGAAGAGATCTCTGCAAGATGCAAATGAAAATAAGTCACTAAATGTTCTTCTCAATTTACAAGAGGAACCAAAAACTTCAGAACCTCAAGTAGCCTTATATCACAATATTAGCGAGAGATCAGTAAAGTCCAAAAAGTCCAAAAATAAATTTCATCCGTATCAAGTACATTTAGTACATACAAGAATTAAATGAGGATGACCCAGATAGAAGGATGCAATTTTGTGAGGAAATGATGAACAACACTGAGAATGATAGAAACGTTGTCAATAATATACTTTTCTCCGATGAATCGACATTCTGCTTGAACGGTTTTGTAAAACGACATAACTGTCGTTACCGGAGTGATCAAAATCCACATTGGATAGAAGAAAATTACATTCAATATCTTCAGAAATTAAATATATGGATGGATATAATCAGAGGGCACATCAGCGGCCCATTCTTTCTTAGAGATAATTTGAACTCTAATCGTTATACTTATACAACTTTTGCGTGAGAAAATTGTTCCAGCATTATTCGTTTATTTCCAAACCAAGCAAATCCTGAACTACTCTTAAATGTCATTTGGTACCAATAAGATGTGCTCCGCCTCATTATGGAGTTGACGAGCGTCGGTACCTAAATAATGTATTTCCACAGAGATTGATAGGGCGAAGGTATTGAATGGCCACCGTGGTCACTAGATTTAAGTCCGTTAGACTACTTGCTTTGAGTTAATTTAAAATCTGTTGTCTACATGCCAAACCTCAGTCGTTAGAAGAGTTGTAAGATCTAATTAGGATGGCCGTTCAAGAAATATCGCAGCATGCATTTATTCTAAATTCCTAAAAAGCCTTCGTTGATCGATTAGGATATTATCAGGCTGCCGAAGGTCACCAGTCTGAACATTTATTATGAATCTTTTTTTAATGTTCAAGTGTTCGATATTTTGCAATAACAAATTTCATTTTCAGTAAATACAATTTTTGCTCTTTATTTTATTGTTTTATTAAACATTTAAAAACCAATAAATCGTAGACCCACCAAACTCTATATCATTGTAATCGGTGAAAATAAAATAGATGTAGAAATTAATGTACGTCATTGAAAATAATAAAAATACTACAAAAACTTTTGTCAAAGGTATTTTTTAATCAAACTTATAGTTCACCCTGTACACATGCATGCCGATACATTTGCCAACCCTATATATCTTGCCTTTGTTTCTTAAAACTAATATTTCATACATTTTTCTTTCCAGACGTAGTAAACAACGAAACTCTCACCAAACAAATAAACGAGGAATTTGACAAAATCGCGCCAATAGCTTTCATCTATGAAAGAGACACGAATCGCTCGAAAATTGTCAGTGAGGACCTGAAGAAGTTCTATTTGCATGACAAGCCTGTGGACAAATCTCAATTCACGGCTTTGGCTAACGTAATTATATTGTTTTACTTTTATTAATTATACATGATGTAACTTTAAATGGGGGTCATGTTTATACAGAGGCTAACTTCGATCTTTAGAAGTACCTACATAAGTTTGTTTTCTTAATTACCGTCGTGAAAACTGATTTTTTTATATATTTGTTCTTGTAATTTTCATACACCTGCCGATGGACAAGTTAGTGCAACCCTTTGAACAGACGCTATTCCAAATAGAAATTGCGAAACATTAAATATGAATTTTAATAGTAGATACTTACTGTGACAGTAAAATTTTTAGGTCTAAATTTGGACACAAACCTTAACCTGAAATATAACTGTAAAAATATATCAACATTGTCTTCAGTAATATATTTATTTCGAAATATTAAAACAGTCCTCAGTACAATACCCATCAACTACTCTGTTTATACTACGCCCATGTTGAATCTCGATTGAGGTATTGTCTTTGTTTCTGGGGTAATTCAATTTTTTCGTCCCATGTTTTTATTGCGCAGTACCGTGTTTTAAGATGTATGTTTAGAATTTCAAATAATTTTTATGTAGATATATATTTAAACATTATAAAATTCTCACATTGCCAGGTATTTATGTTTTTGAAATATGTATGTACATATTCAAACAGAAAAGCAAATTTGTGATAAATAACGAGTATCACAATGTCAATACCAGACAAAAACATAATTTTTATGTACTATTTGCACGATTAAATTTAGGTAACTGCTCGTTCTTCAAACTTTGTAAGGCCTGAAATATTTAATTATTTACCAGTGGAACTAAAAAGTATAAATACGTATAGACAGTTTTTATTCAAGACAAAATTAAAACAATATTTAGTAAATAAATGTTTGTATTCAGTGTTAGAATTCTATCCTTCTATGTAATTTACGTTTGTATTTGTAAGTTTGACTATTCAGGTTGTTACAAATTCGTTTCTCACTACAGGGATTTCGGAAACGGTAAAAGATACGAACTAACTTAAATGGGAGCAAAGCTGCGTAATCAGGAGACCAACATTATGCCTCTAAATAACACAGGCCGACTAAATTTCAAAAAAAAAAAATTCCAGAGATCAGACACTACGCTTCCGAAGGCATTTGGCGCGCTGAATCCGAATCTGGCCTCAGAATTGATCCATCACCCTAGGTTTCCGAGATATTCTAACCTAAAAGTGCAAAAAACACGTACTTTTGCTATATTCAAGGTTATGTAACTTGGCGAAAAAAATTTTTTTCTTAAAACTGAAAACATCATTGGAAACGACTATCTTTCCCCTTCAAAACGCATTTTTTTATTTGGAAAAAGCTCTATTTTTCGCGGAGATATCGTCAATTTAAGATGACCAGTATGGCTATATTATTACATCATGGCTAACCCCATAACACTGAGCGCTGCTAGCCCTAATTGTTAGGAACGTTAACCCCAAGCCCTATAACCCCACAACACTAAGCGGAGCGAGCCCTCATCGTCAGGAAGGTTAACTTCAAGCCCTATAACCCAATAACACTAAGCGCTGCGAGCCCTAATCGTCAGGAAGGTTAACCCCAAGCCCTATATGTCTGGAAGGTTAATCCCAAGCCCTATAATCCCACAACACTAAGCGCTGTGAGCCCTAATCGTCCATGAAATGTTACTAGTTATCCTAAATATTGTAATATATTGAGTAATGTCATGATACACTTATTATATTGTAAAGCAATCATTTACTATATTCAATGAACCAATTGGATTATTGGGTTATTTGGGTTATTGGGATTAACCTTCCTGGTGGTTAGGGCTTGTAGCGCTTAGTATTATTCAGTTATAGGGCTTGGGGTTAATCTTCCTGACATCTAAGGCTCGTAGCTCTTAGTGATATTGTGTTATAGGTCGAGCCATTAATAAGGTAGCTATACTGATCATCTTTAATCGACGATATCTCCGCGAAAAATAAAGCTTTTTACAAATAAAAAAATGCGTTTTGAAGGGGAAAGATAGTAGTTTCCAATGATATTCTCAGTTTTGACAAAAAAAATTTTTCGCCAAGTTACATAACCTTGAAAATAGCAAAAATACGTGTTTTTTGCATTTTTAGGTTAGAATATCTCGGAAACCTAGGGTGATGGATCAATTCTGAAGCCAGATTCGGATTCAGTGCGGCAAATGCCTTCGGAAAAATTGTGTCTGATCTCTGGAATTTTTTCCTTGTTCGCCTGTGTAATTAAGGCCAACATGATTAGTTTTCGAAATACTTGAAACTGAAATTTTGGAAATCCGTTCTTGTTTCATTATTAAACGTACACATACAACCCGAGGGAGTAGTGTAGTGGCGGTGTAGACAAGAGTTTAAATGTAAATGTAATTAATTATAACAACTAAGTATTTATTTGGTTAAAAATGACATTGATAGATTAGCATTCTGGGGAACACATACTATATTACCTCTAAAAAAGTAAAACCTTGTGCAATATATGAAATATATGTGTACATATTCCGCTTTTTAGAATTTACTTCTGATATATATTTTTTTCTGTTTAGTTGTATGCCGATTCAATAATACGATTTCCAATAAATCGAGCAGCTAAACTGATATCCCAGTACAGTAGTGAAAGTGTCTATTACTACCGTTTCAGCTACCAAGGGCGCTACAGTCATTTCTACCTTCCTGACAGTAACAACACCACTCCTTATGGTATGCGAATAAGGACATTTGTCCATCCTCAACATTAAAATCGGCTCTAACAATTGTTTTTTTTTCTGATGTTTTTTAGGGGTTGTCCATCACGATGATTTGATATATTTGTTCTACGTTTCCAAATTATTCCCGTGGTTCAACGCCACATCCCCAGAAGTAGAAATGGTAGAAAAGTTGACGACCCTCTATGCGAATTTCGCTAAGACCGGGTAAGGAACTATAAACAATACTGAAAACTGAAAATAAACAACGGGAAAATAAACACCTACATTTGTTGTTAATATTAAATGTTTTTATTTTAGAAATCCAACCCCTACATCAACTGACAAACTGGACAACGTGAAGTGGGAACCTTTCACTCTCAAAGATCAGAAGTATTTGGATATCGGAAAGAAGCTCGTAGTGCAGGAGAAGCTGCACGAAAAGCGGTACGCGGAGTGGGAAAGGTTGTTCCCCTTGCCACTAAGCAAAGCCACTAATTAGTTGCGGAGAATATCGTCCTGTACCATTTTTAGGAACATACTTTGTTTACAATGTATTAAATATAGATACATTATATTTTTGTGAAATAAAATAATTTCATATTTTAAATGTTAATTTTTATTTACATTTTTATCTGTAAAATTATTAAATTATTATTTATTTTGCATTGCAAAATAAAAAAAGTAAACTACCTAATAATGGTTTAATTGTATTTACAGGCGAGCAGGTCATTTTTTGCGAGTATCTAGCAATACTTTGAACCAGTACTCTTTAAATATAGTAATAACATTGAGTTTGTACAGTGTTCTCACTTTCTCTCACCATTTTCAAGGTCATGTCAAGATAGTCTCCTTTTCACCTTACAACTTTTGTATGACATTTTTTTTTAAAAAGTGATCCCAATAAGGTACTCTGTTGTCAAGATTCTTGTTTTTTTGCTATATGGGTTAAATCGAAAAAATAATAAGGACAAAAAGTTTTTTTTTCGTTTTTCAATCGAAATTCGTGGTAAAAAATGGACGTGTCCATTTAAGAAAATCAACTCCCGGTATAAACACACCATTTCCGGTCTAGACCGGAAGTCACAATATGGTAATGGCCCCCTTGGCGCCCTATAATTTTTGTCTGAAACTTTTTCCGAAATAATCGAGTCCAACCGAGATATTATTTTGTCTCAAGATAAATGCTTCACCCGGTATATATAACGTAAAAGTAAACATAAATGCATAATAAAGAATTATATGTAATATAAGATCTTTTTGTGTTCTTGCTTAATTTGTCATGTTAACTTTAACATTTATATTTTTAATTGATCTCAACTTGACAAAAGGAACGTATTTTTATTTTAGACTTATTGCTTTATTTGCAATAAATGTATTTTTTAAGTGTCTTTGTTTGTTTATTTGATCAAAAATAATAGTTTCAGTTGTTTATAAGACAAATAAAAAATTACCATTTTTTTTTCCTTAAAATAAGAAATTAAAAGTTGGTAACCCTACATAAACCTGTCAATAGTAGTTTATTAAATCAATGCCTCAGTAAATTAAGTGCAGTGTATTTTAATTTTTCCTCGGATTGCTCTTATTGGTTTTCATGCTAGGAAACCAAACTTTCGCGATTTGTTTTCCCACTATTTTCAGAAAATAAAGCATAGATATACAAACAACCGACCTCACGACTCAACTTGTTTGAATTTAAGATTTATTTGTATATTTGTTATAGCTATTAGAATTATTTTATGTGTGATAAAAGTGATAAAACAAACAATATAGAAAAACTGAATTAGTGCTGTTTGTGAGTTATAAACGAAATCAACTAAAGAGACGTTTTCTAAGAATCCTGCTGGTATAAATATACAGATAATATAAACAGCCAAGGCTAACAAGCCAAGGAATATTTATTTATCAGTTTTCTGATACCAAGAAAAATGAGTTTTATAAACAAATGACATAAGTCTGCTACTCGGTTTTAAAATTAATTAATTTACCGAGTCGAACTCAGAAGTTATATCGTTCATAAAATTTTTCAGATATACCTTTCCATTTATTTAAAAATTAAGAGCTGTTTTACTATGTAAGTTGTTATTCTAAATGAGACAGAATGCTACGGATAATCATATCGTAACCATTATCATCATAATCATTTCGTAACCACAGCCAATGACAATGAAGTAAAAATTATGTATACCGTATACCTGTCCCTTTTTAGTAGTAACGTCACATACGCCAAATAATAGGCAACACGGTCATAAAGAAATTTTTTTACTAGATCGATTTTTAACCTTTTCTACTTTGGACATATGTGTCAAGAAAATGTCTTCTTTGTTATGACCTTAAATATCGCGATATTCTGGCAGTATCAGAAATATTGAAGAAGTTTCAAACTCCAAGTGACAAACTAAAAGAATTATAGAATTTATAGGTATACCTATTTAAATTTATAGAACAATATTGATTTTTATAGTAATTGATTAATTAAAATTATATCAATGTTACCGAGTATGCGCATTAAAGATAATTCCATGTAAGCGAAGTAGCCTCAAGAAAAGTTTGCTTATGGTTACTTGTATGATAACTTTGTGACATCTTGCTTTCTTTCTCCTTAGTTTTTAAACAATTTTTGATATATTATCATGCCTAATATACCAGTTAGTATGAGTGCAATATTTGTATACTTTCAAGAAAAGAAGCTCATCGAAAATGTTCCTCTGGTTATGAATAAAAAAAATGCTTTATGACTTTCAGTTATCAGAGAAGTTCAAGCCAATACGAAGAGGAAAATATATATAGTCGAGGTAAACCTGTGAAATTATCATCTAAACATATCACATTTTTAGGTTTTTCTAAGTGATGGACAAATATTCAAATGCATTTCCATCATATGGCAGCTCTTGCCATCTTTGCACCTACCCATTTGTCTACTACAGAACTACAGACATAGCCTGCATATGGAACAAACCAAAAAGTAGTACAGAAAAGCAACTACTAACCTCTCATGATGACACCGATGATATATTGTGAATAATAAGGCTAATGTTAAATTTTTACTTTTACTTAAATAAATTTGGGAATATTCTCTAAGTTTTAAGCACATTAGTGTATTTTACGAAACACGTGTTGTTCTTAAATAGGTGCTTCCAAATCCTTGTAAAAATAAGATAATTTGAAGTTGTTCATTTTTATAGTAGGTATCTATGTAAACAATATGCAAGGGTCAGATTCGGTCTGTACAGGGTGGGCAAATAAGCGAGGTAAGCGGCTGTATCTAAGAAACTAGTGATCGTAGAGAGTTACGGTAAAAAATTTAATGGGTAAAGTGGGCAAGGGAAAATGCTGGAAATTATTTTCAAGTTTCCAAGATGGCCGCCAGTGGGCGTTTCCACCATATTGAATTACATAAAGTTACGTTTCTCACGATTTTCCCCAATGAATGTAACAAAAAAGTATTTGCGTTTTAATGTTAACTTAAAGTCGAACATTTTTTGTAAAAACAATTTTTCTCTATCTTTCGAAATAAAGTGGTGGGGGGTATTTGAATGTTGTTTGAAATAAATGCCTGTAACTTCGAAACGGCTTAATGGATTTGGATAAATTTGGTATCATTGAAAAGAGCATTTCTTGGGCTTTTAGGTTTCTCGTAATCATGACAGTTGCGACCTACACGGCCGCCGATAGAGGGCGTTATTCGATATTATAACCAAAATATTGGATTTTCTCAAAAAATTTAAATGCGATGATATGACTTTTTTTAGACTAGAAAATAGACAAATGACCAACCAATAAGCCTGCGCAAACCGCATCTTAATATCTTTTTCCTAACTCAAATTATTAAAAAAAAAACACTAAACCAGGAAAATTCATATATCCCCATTTAAAAATGCATCGGTTGCTTTCGATAAGAAGGCAAGTAGTAGGCCATGGAAATAAAAGACAAACTCCTCTCTAAAATATTCACAAGAAATGTCAGTTTATTTAGTGCTGTGATTTTAAGTCGCACGTTTTCGTATTTATAAGCGATTTTCCTTTTAAATAAAGTTGTGGTCCTGAAAAGGACCGATTTTGAAAAAAGATTAATGCCTTCTGTGTTCAAATTGCCTTCCGTCATATTCCACACATTGTTCCAGTCTTTCTTGAGTCGACAGAACCGCAGCCTCGATTTCTACCGCTGATAGTTGACGAATTGAGTTTCGAATTCTGTTTTCCATATCCATTCGTGTTGTTGGTGGAGTTTGAAAAACAATGTCTTTTAAGCGTCCCCACAAGTAAAAATCAAGACATGTCAAGTCCGGAGATCTTGCCGGCCAAGGAAATAGGCTTCCCCTTCCTATCCAGCGTTCTCGAAAGGTCCCGTTAATATGGTTTCGGACATTAATTGAATAATGTGCCGGACAACCATCTAATTGCAGAAACATAGTTCTCCTAGTTTCGAGTGGCACATCTTCCAACAAAATTGGCAAGTCGTTGATCAAAAACTCTAAGAAGCGGTTACCAGTTAAAGCTTGATCAAAAAAATAAGGTCCAATAATTCTGTCCCCAATGATACCGCACCACACATTTAGGCTCCAGCGTCCCTGGTGCTGCACTTCTCTTAACCAATGCGGATTTTCAGCGGACCAATAATGCATATTATGACGGTTTACTCTACCATCACTACTAAAGGTAGCCTCGTCGGTCCAGAGAATTTCCGTTAAGAAATTTCTGTTTTCCTCAAGCATGCCTAGCATCCATTGACAATAATTTAATCTATTATCGAAATCTTGTTCATTTAGCGCCTGGTGCAAAACTATGTGGTAAGGATGTAATCTAAAAGTAAAAAACAACATATGCGTAAAAATAATATAATCAGAATAACACTGAATTGTGTATTTGAGAGTATGTGCTAAGATACTTGGAATAAGATAAAATTATTTACCTATAATCTTTCAAAATATTTCTAACAGTTGTTCGTGCTATTCCCAAGTCTAGAGACAATGTTCTAGTTCCTACATGTCTATCAAATTCTATGTAAGCCAAGACATTGATAATGTTTTCTTCGGTCCTTCCATTGCGACGCCTGCGACGTTTAGGACGACGAAAACTTCCAGTATCGCGTAATCGCTGTACCAAGCGCGGAAACATTCTTCTCCCGTAATGACGGCGATCTGGATACCGTGCCGCGTACTGTCTTGCAGCTATAGCTGCATTTTGAAAACACTCGAAATAAATCGCAATCATGTCAACGGCTTCATTATTTGTGAGAGGCATTTTGATTAAAAAGTACTCAAATTATACGCAATCAACAATATTAGGCTGCGTGTGACAAAAGTTTGACGTTACTTGGCAATATTTTTGTTAGGCGATTGTCGTGTCCATGGCCTACTACTTGCCTTCTTATCGAAAGCAACCGATGCATTTTTAAATGGGGATATATGAATTTTCCTGGTTTAGTATTTTTTTAAATAATTTGAGTTAGGAAAAAGATATTAAGATGCGGTTTGCGCAGGCTTATTGGTTGGTCATTTGTCTATTTTCTAGTCTAAAAAAAGTCATATCATCGCATTTAAATTTTTTGAGAAAATCCAATATTTTGGTTATAATATCGAATAACGCCCTCTATCGGCGGCCGTGTAGGTCGCAACTGTCATGATTACGAGAAACCTAAAAGCCCAAGAAATGCTCTTTTCAATGATACCAAATTTATCCAAATCCATTAAGCCGTTTCGAAGTTACAGGCATTTATTTCAAACAACATTCAAATACCCCCCACCACTTTATTTCGAAAGATAGAGAAAAATTGTTTTTACAAAAAATGTTCGACTTTAAGTTAACATTAAAACGCAAATACTTTTTTGTTACATTCATTGGGGAAAATCGTGAGAAACGTAACTTTATGTAATTCAATATGGTGGAAACGCCCACTGGCGGCCATCTTGGAAACTTGAAAATAATTTCCAGCATTTTCCCTTGCCCACTTTACCTATAAAATTTTTTATCGTAGCTCTCTACGATCACTAGTTTCTGAGATACAGCCGCTTACCTCGCTTATTTGCCCACCCTGTACAACTATGACAATTTGTTGCGGGTTGCCTAAATAATATATGACGTTACACTAAAAGAGTCTATTCTCTAAGAACCTGTCTACTTAAATGGTAAGTATAAAACTATTTTGAATTATATATTCTTTCAAGTCCATCCCTGGTGCATCATCCAAATTCCCTGTATCTTGTTAATATTATAATTAATTCAACTGATATGCACTGCAAGAAATAAATAAAGCAAAACTTTTCACCTTGGTGGGGAATTCTGTGCCACATCAGTGAGTCAGTCTTTCCAAGAGTACAAAAAGGATAATACATGTACGACAGTTTAGTTCGTTAAAGGTTAACCACTTGTTCGATACACGTAGATGGCGAATAAGTGGAACAAGTGAAGTGCAAATCGTATTTTAGGCGATAATATCAACGTATGTAATCAAGTAGGTACATTTTAAATTTTGAACCAATTATTTTTAAATACATATTACTCTATAAAGAGTTAGAAATACATTCCTTTCGTTGGAGAAACTCCTTATATTTTTAAATTTAACTTTAATTTGAGTGTTTTGAACTGATTTTCTTAAGGAGGTCTTCGACTTTGAAGGCAGTTTTTTTTTTAACTGAAAAAGCACTATGTTGAAACTTTAATGTTATATGTATTGATTAGTAAATAACAACAGTGTTCAATTAAAACATGTGTAAATTTCAGACCTTAAAAAAGTAATAAATTAGATCGTAGCGATTTCTTAGAAAATGTTTTTTTTCTCGGCTACTGTTTCCAATTATTTTGCAATACACGCACAATTTGCAGACGAAAGTACAACTCTTAGAGAAAATTTTAAGCCCAAGATGGATCACGTAAGTGCATTACTGTATGATTTATTGAAACTTGAAAAAAATGTTTTTTTTTTAATTTTTGCAAAAACTATCAAATATGTGTTATGAATTTTACAAAAATGCACTTCTACTTGCCAAGGATCACATATTCTGAAAATTTCGTAAATATTATTTCGTTTTAAAGATATAGAAGATTAAAAAACATGTGATATAAAGCCATATTTTTTGCAATAACTAATACATTTGTTTATCAATTGACATTAATAATAATAATAATAATAATAATAATAATAATAATAATAATAACAATACTAAATAGCTGTGTCAAAATCTCTACGCTGAGGTGCAATGTGAATCCAGTTAATCTGACAGAACAAGAAAAGTGGTCTGTTTTAAAGATTAGACCCATGTATCCATCCTTGTGTATTTTGAAGCGCTGAATCTGAATCCAGGGCAGCATTTAAATCGCGAAAAACTGCCTTTAAATACAAAAAAGACCGAAAATCTCCCTTTGGAGGAATCGGTATTAGGTATAATTGTAGAATCCGACTGAAAATGACTGCAGGAACATGTTTATATGTATTTTGATCTTTGATGTTTGAAACTGAATCCGAATCCGACAGGACCATATCTACATGTATTTTGACGTGCTAAAACCGAATCCGAAGTTGAAATTATTCTATCACCCTTCAGTATTTTTATACCGTGCAATATAACCCTAAAATCTGGGAAATTCCTTCTCAGATAGATGAACTTCAGCCATTTGATGCCCGCAAAGAGAGATGAGGTATTCAAAGATGTGAACATCGTTCCTAAATAAAAAATGATGTTTTTTTAACTTCCTTTTCTTTTTATAACAAACTCTTTTATCTTCAAATGATCAATGCATCTTTCTCTTTCCTGTGGTTTTGGCTCGTTTTTTCCTTTTAAGCATCCAGCAGAAATCTGTCATCATGTTTAATATCTCGCCTTCCTTGATACCGACGCTCCATTTCCTTGACATCATGGTGAAACCGTTCACCCTGGTATTCGCTGTAGTCTTCGAGATTCTCCGGAAAGTAGTCAAGGTGAATGTCAAATAAATGCTATTTGGAGTTCATCAGGCAACTGTTTGAAGTTTTCTAACAATTCCTCAACTAAATTCTGGTAATCCACATCCTTCTTATTCCCCAAGAAATTCTGAGCGACTCTCTTGAAACTTAGCCATGTTGCTCTTCATTTTTGTGATAAATTGTTGGTCTCTGAACACGGTACGGATTTGAGGACCATCGAAAATACCTTCTTTCAGTTTAATATCACTTATTTCCAGAAACTTCTCTTCTAAATATTCAAAAGAGTCGCCATCTTTGTCCAAAACTTTAACGAACTATTTCATGAGACCAGGTTTAATATGAAGAAGTGGACGCAGAGTATTTGACGGATCAACTAAGGGTTCACGTATCTACGATGTTTTGCAACCCTGGATGGAAATCTGTTATGTTTGGTCCTACTTTCTGTTCATAGTAATTCTTTCTGTCTCTAGTATCCTGTATATATAAGAAACAGAGATGAAAGATGAAGTTGGGCGTCTTCTTGGTTTGAAAAATAATTTCCATATTTTCTGTATTTAATGGTGGTTTTTTACTGTTTCAAAAAATAGAGGGTGATAGAGCTATTCTGGTCTCGGATTCGGATTCAGTGCGTCAAAATACATATGGATACATGGGTCTAATCTTCAGAACAGACCCCTTTTCTTTTTTTTTTCTTTTTTTTGTGGAACTCTAATCAAACAATAAAAAATGTAATTAAAGTGAATTTAAATGTAAAAGAATTGAAGATTCCTTCGTGAAATGTCCACTTAACTACTCTGGTTTTTGTTTTATAAAATTACATATGGCCATTTGCATTTTTTTTTTGTCTTTGAAACGGTTTTAATTTTACATTAATAATGCATATAACAAGTTTTTTTTTGAGTACTCAGTAATCACGAAATAGGTATCTACCTACCCGTTTCAGAGATTCAATCACACCATAATATTATCATAATTATTACTGCGCAAATTTCATTCAAGATTTTATCTGTAACTCATATACCGATGTAATAAATAAATCGTAGTTTTTTTTCTTTCATTTTTTATGTGCAGGCGACTTTAGTAGTATCTCCTGTGTTATTTTATTTACCGTGTCTTTGTGTTGCATATTACANCGGCATACATAGTAAAGTGAGCATTAGTTGAAATAGTGTCAATATCGTTGACATATAATAAAAATAACACAGGACCCAAAATTGATCCCTGTGGGACTCCCATCTTAACAGAGGCATACTCTGATTTATATGTTACAGAAGCATTATTCTGATTATTATAATTAATAATAACTGATTGTTTCCTCTCCTCAAGAAAAGTCCTGATCCAATTTAGTGCTAATCCGCGAATACCCACATTTTGTAATTTAGATAATAACAGTGTATGGTTTACACAGTCGAATGCCCTGCTGAGGTCGCAAAAAACCCCAACAGGACACTCACACGCTTCCAGAGCCATCAATATATTATCATATAAAGAGTGCATAGCAGTTGTAGTAGACATACCTGCACGAAATCCATGTTGATTTTTTGTAAGTATATGATATTTCTTTAAAAAAGATGTTAATCGCTCGAGGAAGCCATATTCAAAAACTTTTGAAAATCCCAAAGACATTGTTATAGGTCTATAATTGTCAAGAGACATTGGATCACCCTTCTTAAGAACGGGAACAACTTTCCCCAGTTTTAGGGCATTTGGCAATGCACCCACTTCAAATGACAAATTCACAAGAAAAGCAAGCGGTTGAATAATAGGCCGTAATACTCTTTTGATCAAAAACATAGGGATATTATCTGGTCCTGAAGATTTTTTATTCTTTAACTTATTTGATAATATAGCAAACAGTTCATCTACATTAAAGGGAGCAAGAAAGAAGGAGTTATTTTGAGATGGAATCAGATTTTCGAGTGGAAACATATTTACTTTAGGAATTTTATTGATTATTTTTCCGGGAGATGCGATAAAATAATTATTAAACAGAGAAACTACATTATTAGGGTCATCATATACATTATCGTCTTTTTTTAACACAATATTATTATGAGTCTGTTTTTTATTACTCAACTCAGACAAAACATTCCAAGCAGATTGCGATTTATTGTCCGAATTAATAATTCTCTGTTGATAATAATTTTGTTTTAAGGATTGTATTAATAATCTGTGATGTCTTTTTTTTTCTTTGTATATGTAAGATAATTCAGGAACACTTTTTTGTAAAACAAAAAGCTCCTTTAAACGCATACTCGAAATCTTGACTTCATCATTAACCCAGTTTTTACCCATGACACTACTTCTGTAAAATTTACGAAGAGGGAAATACAGATCAAAATAATACAAGAAAACATCATTAAAATAATTAAATGCATCGATAATATTTTTTATGCTAAACAAATTGTCCCAGTTCTCATTACTAAGAGCGGTATAGAAATTATTTATCGAATTGTCACTAAAAGACCTACGCAAAAACGATGTGTTATTTTTATCAACGGTCACGATACCTAATTCGAAAAAAACAGTTCTATGATCCGACAAAGTATTATCAAAAACACTGCACATACCTTGATGCTCAAAATTGGTAAAAATATGATCAATCGTACTAAGGCATGTGCTTGTCGCTCTAGTAGGCCACCAAACATTTCTAGTTAAATTGAAACAGTTTAAAACATTGCAAAAGGAATTATAATCTTTAGTGTTGTAATCATTATACGAATCTATATTAAAATCACCACATAAAATAATATTAGTTTTAGGTTTAACTAAATAATGAAGTACATCGGTGATTCCGTCATAAAATATATGTAAGTCTCCAGATGGTGCCCTATAACAGTTTATTATTAAAGTAGTTAAACCTTCACAGTCCCACTCTACAGCACAAACTTCAAATTGTTTGTCGATGCAATACGATTCAAGATTAATAGACTTTACTTTAATATTATATTTAACCCAAATAGCAACACCACCACCTAAAAAATGTTTACGGCAGTAATAGCTTTGTAACTTAAAGCCGTTGATATGTAAAGCATTAATCGAGTCTGAGTTCTCCCAGGTTTCATTAATACATAAAAAATATAATTTTGAGTAGTCACATATATCTAAATACAATTCGTCAATTTTCTTAGAATTAAGACTTTGAGCATTAAGCAATAAGAGATTAGGATTAAATATTATAGATTTGTGTCCTCCTTCACTCTCCGCATGACAAAAAACCGTTGGATACAAGCTCCTTTAGGCCAATATTGAGGGTCCATTGCTTTTTTGAAATTATCTTCTAAAATCGTAACTTTGTATGACGTATAAAGGTCCGGATATTTGGATTGCATTGACTGACACAATACTTCAGGGAAAGTAGGCTTAATAAAATCCCTCAACTTTGCCGCAGTTGTTTGGGTGTCAATCCTATAAACATGTAAATCTATGGTCCTAGGCACACCTTTTACAGATGAACTTGAAGTATTAGTTCCTACTATAATCGAACTCCTGCTTTTCCTCCTGGGCACATTCTGCCAATCTTCTTTATTTCGTACGGATGACAAATGTGTGGCGTGGTTAATATCATCATTTATTTGTATATATTCTTGAAGTTTTAACTGGGATTCAATTTTATTAATTCCAGTAGTCAAATTATCCTTAGTAATTAAATTAGGATTTTCGTTCGCCTGAATGGAGTTTTGTTTATTTGTAGTTTTTCCCTTCTTGCTACTGAAGTTTTTTTCTTCATTTAAATTGATAGCTTTTTTGGTCTCAGCTGTTCTGCTTATCTGTTGGTTCAAGCCATGTTTTTGCGAGACAGTCCCATTGTTATCATTGGAATGATATTTATTTATTAAATTTATATGATCATTCAACAGTATAATTTTATCTCTTAATTCTTGGATTATAATGTCCTTCTGTTTAATGACATAATTAAAAAGTTGTATGTCAATCTTACTTTCCATATTAGAAAAAACTGCACTATCGTCAGGCGAAGTTACTTCCGACCACAGTATACTATTGATTAGTATACTGTGCTTCCGACCAAGTATTCGCTGAATTTTCACAACAAATGATCTTATCATTCACAAACTTAACGTTGTTAGATAGTTTAGCGCAACTCAAATGAAAATAATTTGAACACTTTTCACATTTTAGACCGCTTATTACGTTTTTATTGCATCTTTTACAGACAGCAACAGAACACGAACTCACACTAGGCGCCATCTTTTTATCAACATCGGGCTGGGTTCAAAATTTTCGTTATGTTTTTTGCGAACTTTGGACGCCATTTTGAAAATGAAGCCCTAACTCTGGGGTAAAGTAGTTCATTCAATTCTACGGAGTTTTTCCTAATTTTTACGTTTCCTTGTTCACTGAACTAAATTTTGGCAAAAAATCGATGTATTTTCGACAATCTGACTGGCCTAAATATAATTAATAGTATCGTGTGATTTGAACGAACGAATATGGAAACTTGCATAACAACATGTTTCAGATGATGCGAAGAATGACCCTAATAGTCTGCTGCATCTTAGCACTATTCGCAGTAGGTGAGGGAAATGAGGTGAAAAGCAAACATGTAACTGAAAATCCGGTAGTAACTACCCCCTTAGGACAAATAAGGGGTAGTCTTATGACTTCTAGACTGGGGAAAACGATTAATGCTTTCAGAGGTATCCGTTATGCCAAACCACCAGTGGATGAACTAAGATTCCAGGTGAGATTCATAAATTTGAGGCTTAAGTTTAAAAAAGTACAGATCGTGGAACTTACCGATTTTTAAACCGCCAGCCTCCGGTGCCTGTGGAAAAGTGGGGTGGAGTATATGACGCCACCAAAGATGGTTTTCTTTGCCCTCAACCCTCTACAAGCCCTGTCTCGGAAGATTGTTTGATTGTAAACGTTTATTCAACCCAGGTTAGTGTTTAAATTATTTTGGAATGTATAAAAATATACCTTAGTTATAAGGTGGTGGACGTCTGGGAAATATTTAACTCTGTGGTGTTACAGTTAGAGGTTAAAAATTTTCGAAAAAACTGAACGTGGTAAAAAATCGTTTTTTTTTTTTCAAAACAATTCGAAAACATTTAAGTGGGTCTCATATTTTGTTTTTATTTGTTGTCTGCTCAAGAAAAATTAAGGTTTTGTTGATTTTTGATGTCTTAAGTGAAATAATATTTACCTTTTCGATATATGTGCTTGAATTTTACTAATTTGACATTTTAGAGCATTACTTCGTTTTTCCAATCTTTTTGCTTCGAAAAAAAAAAACGACAAAAAAAACAATTCTGTCCCCAATATTTGCGTTTTTTTTTTTCATTCTTAACTCTAGTCACAATTTATCGAACAAATTTTTGCAGCTTCCACGTGGTTCTGAGAATCCAAAACGTCCTGTAATCGTCCACATCCACCCTGGAGGATATTACAGTGCAACATCAGTGAGCTACTGGGCAGGACCCCAATATTACATGGACCAGGACATCGTCTTGGTAACTTTCAACTATCGCTTAGGATCTCTGGGTAATAAATTCAGTCAATTAGATGTACACCATAAATAAGATACACGTAATTTTATACATTATTTAGGCTTCTTGAGCACCGGCGACAAGGAAGCACCAGGCAACAATGGTTTGAAAGACCAAGTGGTGCTCTTGAAATGGGTAAAACAAAACATCGAAGCCTTTGGGGGCGACCCAAACAGCGTTACCATTCAGGGGTGTAGTGCAGGAAGTTGGAGCGTCATTCTGCATATGGTTTCGCCACTATCGCAAGGTACGTAGAAAGGGAACTAACGATTTATTTGTTAGAGATATTATTAACACTTTAACATAAGACAGATGAACCACATAGATGAACAAAAAAGTTTTATATTACATGGGTGTAACATTGGCTGTTTTTTAAATGCGTTGACTTCTCTCTTACAAGTTTAGAGAGATTGAATTATTTTAGTCATATTTGTCAATACACAAATCTTCTTCTGTTTCTACTTCGTTGGCCCACACTGCGTTTTTTGTGTTGCTTAGGTAAAAATCTAATGGATTTATATCTGGTGTACGGAGTGGCCAAAGAAGCGGATCGCTTTAGCCCATCTGGAGATTTGCAAATAATTTAAACGTCGACTTCCGAGCAGTTCTGATACAATGTTTTCCAAAATATTCAAATATACCTCTTTTGTCAATCTGTATCTTCTTCCGTATTAACACCCAGCTATCGAGACGTTGAGATAATTCAATATATATGCACTTTTAGCACATGGTATTATGTATGAAACTAAAAAGACTGTGTTTACAGGCTTATTCCACAAAGGCGTTTCGATGAGTGGCACGCCCGTGGGTGCCTGGATGCTTCCACATAACCAACTGGAAATTGCCAAAAAACAAGCAAGAATTGTAGGGTGTCCGGATGATACTAGCGCCAACATCATAAAGTGCTTGAAAACTAAGCCGTTCAAAGAACTGGGAGACTCTCTTTTTCAGTTTAGGGTACGTATTGACAGTTACATATATGCATAGCAAAAAAATTAATAGTTTTCGGTTAAAAATTATCGCAGTTCTGTTGTATATTAAATCAACAGATTAAAAGTATTTTCATATGTTATATTTTTCCTCAATTCAACAAAATTACGATATATATAAGGTTTAACTAAATAATGAAGT
>NW_019417423.1:44333-51405 GCF_000390285.2 Anoplophora glabripennis | reverse complement strand
TGGATTTCTGAGAAAATTCTATATATGGCAATATAAACAGTTTATCATTTTAGTGCGGGGTTGCCAAGTTATGTAGAAAATTCTTAGAATTTTGGAAAAAACATGACCTCGAAGAAGTTGTATTAACTTTCAACTACTAACACTTGGAGCAAAAATATTTGACAGAGTTATAGGCAAATGTTATACAAAGGCTCCTATATTAGCTAATATCGATATTTTATACAGGGCATTTTTTTATAAGACGATAATTTTTAGAAAGTTCAAACTTGATTTTCTAAAATTTTTCAAATGGAACACCCTATATTTTATTGTTTTATTTTATTCACATATCTCTCCACTTCAACTTTTATTAAGCATGTTCTAACCTAAAATCGTTAGTTTTTAAGATATGGCAACATTTCTGAAAATACTTAATTTTTATTACTTTCGGTCGCACGAGATGGCTTTGGAAAAAACTATCACATTTTGTCAACTTGTCAGTTCATAATTTACCATTCCATTTTGCGTTCATTTTATTAGTTTATTAGTATCTATTAGTTATTTTATAAAAATAATTTTATGTTACAATGAATTTTTCTAAAGAAGAAATGGTGGATATGATTTATGTATTGGGAGCTGCTGATAGAAATTGTTTATTCGCAACAAGAATTTATAATCAGAGATATCCAGATAGAAGACAACCACGTGCAAATACCTTTGAAACATTAATGGTACGTTTTGATACTAGGTACTGGCAATGTTTCTTATGAAAAACATGATAGAAAAAATACTATTGTGGATGATGAGAATGAACTAAATGTTCTGTTAAGTGTTACTGAAGATCCGCATATAGGCACTAGAGCAATTTCAAGGCAAACAGATAAGCATGACATCGGTAAGGCGGATATTAAAGAAACACAGGATGCATCCATATCATATCCAGTTTCACCAAGAATTGAATAACCACGACTATGAAAGTCGCTTGGAATTTTGTAATTGGGCCCAGAGAAAAATGAATGAAGATAGGCTTTTTTTTAATTGTGTGCTTTTTACTGATGAAGCAACGTTTCACAAAAATGGAAGCGTGAACAGACACAATTTTCATTATTATGCTTCTGAAAATCCGTTGCTTATAAGGACACATAAGGCTTTTTTTCGCGACTGTTACTATTTCTATCTCTTTTGATCTTAGTTGTCAGATAGTAGTTTAAATCTCTTCACTCACTGACACTACACATACTACAACATACGATTTCACTCGCGAAAAAAAGCCTATAGTCAAATCCGGTGGGCACTCAATGTTTGGGGCGGGATTATTGGACAATACGTTATTGGGCCTTATTTTTTCGACGAACATTTAACAGGGCAACTATATCTTCATTTTCTACAAAATACTATGGAAAATTTATTAGAAAATATTCCGCTAAATATTCGTCAGAGGATGTGGTATTTACATGATGGAGCCCCTGTACACCACACGCAGGAAGTTCGTAGATTCTTATACAATGAATTTCCAGAGAAGTGGGTTGGTAGAGGTGGACCAATTAGTTGACCTGATTAGGTCGCCTGATCTGACAAAAATGGACTATTTTCTGTGGGGATATGTAAAAGATCGGGTATATCAAACTCCCCTTACTACTAAAGTGGATATGAAAAACCGAATTCGACGAGTTTTTCAAAATATCAACAATGATATTCTGAATAATGTTAACACCACATTTGAACGACATGTAGAGTTATGTCTAAACCAAGACGGCCGTCATTTTGAAGACTTGTTGTAAAATTAAATATTTGATTTATTTTCGTATCTATTTTGTTATTTTATTTCCATTTAATAAATAAACTATGTTGTTATGTTCTATTAAGATTTTTTTATACACAAATATGTAGTATAATTAAATTATTTTATAGTATAGACAAGTTGACACAATGTGACAGTTTTTTCCAAAGCCATCTCGTGCGACCGAAAATAATAAAAATTAAGTATTTTCAGAAATGTTGCCATATCTTAAAAACTAACGATTTTAGGTATAGAACATGCTTAATAAAAGTTGAAGTGGAGTGATATGCGAATAAAATAAAACAATAAAATATAGGGTGTTCCATTTGAAAAATTTTAGAAAATCAAGTTTGAACTTTCTAAAAATTATCGTCTCATAAAAAAATGCCCTGTATAAAATATCGATATTAGCTAATATAGGAACCTTTGTATAACATTTGCCTATAACTCTGTCAAATATTTTTGCTCCAAGTGTTAGTAGTTGAAAGTTAATACAACTTCTTCGAGGTCATGTTTTTTCCAAAATTCTAAGAATTTTCTACATAACTTGGCAACCTCGCACTAAAATGATAAACTGTCTATATTGCCATATATAGAATTTTCTCAGAAATCCAACTGTTTAAAAATATACAGGGTGTTCCATTTAAAAAATGTAATGTTTGGCGTGTCCCGTTTTTACTCATCGCCCAGTATGTTTGGAATTAATTTTGTAGTTTAGGTTTCTTGATTTTGTACAACTTTTATGTAAACTTTTTTTTTGTATTATAAGTAACAAGAGAGTTAGTGTACTTTCTCACACTAATGGCCTACCCGGTAATTAAGGTCTTAAAAGTCATTTATTTGAAACAAAAAAATATAAAAAATATATTTGCAGGTATTGTCATAAATACTTATTGCAATAAAGCCTTTTACTAGGTCAGAAGATTTTGCAAAAAAATTGCAGTAATAAATAAAAAGTTAACAAAAAAAACTTTTAACCACTAGAAGGGTTCTTTGGGAAATTGTTTTTTTTATGACAGCAGCATAATCTTTTTCGGGCCTATTTAATATATTTAGATATTTTGTTAAGGTTAATCAATGTCTATTATGGCTAAGAGAGATTTCTCTCTGAGATTTCAACACAGTATAAAAAAAAATCTGATTGCAGGTGTAAAAACAACATATAAAATATTTCAATGTTTGTTAGCACGTAAGAAACTCAAAAAATTACCAAGTAAGATTTCTTTCCTGAGATTCTCTTTAATGCTCCCCAAAAAAATATAAAACTAGGAAATAGTTGTATCTATTATTTCAAACTGATTGTAAAACAAATATATATGTTAGTTGATATGAAAATATGATAGGGCTTCGATAAACTGGAACGACTTGGAACATATCAGTAGGGTTTTAAAATTCAAAACTCTGCAAAAAGCTAACTTGAAACTACTTATTAACTTCTCAAATTAAAAAAAAAAACTAAAAAATTTTTATATAAGTTAATTGCTCACACAATCTGTAAGGTAACAACATATTTGTAAAATCGTTTTTCTATAGCACGTTTGAAAAGTTTAGAAAGCAATTTATGAAGTTAGCAAAATATAACTAATAGTACACAAAAATTGAGATCAGAGGTCAGTATGCCGCGGGCAAGTATTATGAAGCATAAACAAGAAAAATTTTTATAGTATGGCCGATTTATGATGTCTTTTATGGATGAAAATTCCATCTAATAAAAAATTACTGCCGATATTAAGAAGATATGATTTTTTTGTAATAATTATAATAATTAATTATTAATTTTATTTCTCATATTAATATTATAAAAAACTACGTTACATACATTACATCCATTTAAATCATTGATAAGTTTCCAAGGAAGGCTCTTTTAAAAAATATGGAAATTTTGCTCAGAAATTATACCTACCTTAATTTTTTGCAGTGCAAATTTTTGTTCTAATTGAGTACTAAAATGTCCTTTTTAGGAATTTGGATACGATCCAGTTCTAATATGGTCTCCCGTTATCGAAGACGACTTTGGCCAAACACGGTTCTTGACTGCCCACCCCATCGACCTCATACAAAGTGGAAAATTCCAAAATGTACCTTTTATTACTGGTATAACGACCGATGAATTCGGATACTACGCCTTTAGTAAGTAAAACATATAAATAATACATACGAAATATTAAAATTCTAGGAACTCATTAATTTTCACAGTACCCATTCGAATGACAAATATAATAATATAACATAATATTCAATAACTTAAATTTTATCGTCGCAGAAGTATGTATACATTGTTTATATTATCTTGACTTTATTTTCTTAAAACAAATTTTTCATAAATTTTTCTTTCCAGACGTAGTAAACAACGAAACTCTCACCAAACAAATAAACAAGGACTTTTACAAAATCGCGCCAATAGCTTTCATCTATGAAAGAGACACGAATCGTTCAAAAATTGTCAGCGAGGGCGTGAAGAAATCCTATTTGCATGACAAGCCTGTGGACCAATCTCAATTCACGGCTTTGGCTAACGTAATTATATTATTTTACTATTAATAATTATGCAGGGCGTATAGTCCAATTAACTAAGCCTTAGATAACAGTTAGGGAGGCTAGAAGTTAAGGGAAGATTTCAGAAATTAAAATTTTGTTAAATCATTAAAATTAACGATTAAAAATTTGATTTTTTGTTATAACTTTCTTATTAAAAATTAAAAAATATATCTATTTCTCTGAAAAGAAAAGTTACATTTTTTAGAGCAGATTGAAAAAAAAATTACTAAATTCATTCATTTTTCTGTTTGTTATGATTTTTTTTAAATTTCTGAAATCTTCCCTTAACTTCTAGCCTCCCTAACTCTGTTAATTGTAATAGTACAAGAAAAAGTTAAGAGGCCATTTTTATGTAGAATTGTCTGCTTTACAACTTTCATGAAAAACTTTTTTTTCTAGCTCTTACCCTTTTTGAGTTATCTTGAAAAAGCCCTTTGTTTTATCTTTTTCCACCCTTGGCCGGGTGTTGAACAAAAAATTACTCTCACTTATTGTTATAATATACCTTAAACTAACTCATATCAAAAATTCAGTCAAGTTGACAAAATTTCGATTTAAAGGCTTAGTTAATTGGTCTAGTAATTTGAATGAGTTTCATATTTATATGGAATCTACATCTGACCTTTACAAACACGTATCATAAGATAGTTTTCTCAATGTCTGTCTTGAAAACTGATTAAAAAAAAACAAATTTGCGAAATTTTCGTACCCTGCTACTGGACAGACTAGAGTAAACTTGAACATTCATATTGTCAATTTTAATTTTTTTGGGTTCTCATAAGTTTTTTTTCATAATATCTCACAAATATTTAATAAATAAAATAACACAAACACACCATTCCATCACTAAACACTGAAATAAATAACTTTATAAGGTTTTATGTACCGTAAGTTTCACTATAAAATTAAATTTCAATTTCAATTTAAACAATTCACAATACAAATTCGATTTCAGTTTCAGTCAAATCTAATATTTAATATTTTATGCACAAATTAAAATAAATGTAATAAAATGAAGCGATGACTTATTCGGGCATTCTGGTTTCGCCGAATTAAGATTAGTCGTTTGTTTTTTTGTTACCGCATGTTTCTTTCTTTCCCCTAGGCAAATGCCGCTCGGGAATTCGCCCTTTTTGCATTAAATAGAGCCTCTTTTTTCCAAGATAACTTTTTTTTATAACGTTAATTGTTAATTAATTTGGACGTATCGGACCGGGATTTTAGAGACAATAATTAAAGAAAGGGTTACTTTGATTTCCAAAAAGTTACACTGATAGTTTATAACATGATTATATCAATTAGAACCTATATCTACGATATTAACTTCTAAAATTAACGTTTGGTAATTAAAAAATTTGTTGCACAAAAACGAACGAAATTAATTATTAATGGCGTTTCTCGTCAACATCTACAGCTTTTTGCAATAATAAAGCGCAATGCTAGAAAATTGATTTTTCAGCGTTTTACTCAGGTATATTTTGCAGTTAACAAATTGGTGAAATATGACTTTAGATACCTGAATACCTTGCAGGTATATAATTTAATAATTGTTTACAACACAAAATAACTAATTTTCCGATAGATCGTGTTTTAAAAAAATTTCGATTCTAGCAGATTAGTATTTTTTATAATTTGTGTCTAAGATATGTTTTTTCCTGTTTAGTTGTACTCCGATGCGATAGTGGGATTTTCAGTAAACAGAGCAGCGAAACTGATATCCCAGTACAGCAGTGAAAATGTCTATTACTACCGTTTCAGCTACCAGGGACGCTACAGTCATTTCTACCTTCCTGACAGTAACAACACCACTCCTTATGGTATGCGAATAAGGACATTTGTCCATCCTCAACATTAAAATCGGCTCTAAATATTTGTTTTTATTTCTGATATTTTTTAGGGGTTGTCCATCACGATGATCTCATATATTTGTTCTACATTTCCAAATTATTCCCGTGGTTCAACGCCACATCCCCAGAAGTAGAAATGGTAGAGAAGTTGACGACCCTCTATGCCAATTTCGCTAAGACTGGGTAAGGAATTGTAGGCAATACTAAACACTTAAAATATACAATAAGCAAACATAAATACGCGAATGTCTTGATTTTAGAAATCCAACTCCGACGTCGACTGACAAATTGGACAGCGTGAAGTGGGAACCTTTTACCCTCAAAGACCAGAAGTACTTGGATATCGGAAAGAAGCTCATAATGAACGAAAAACTTTACGAGGAACGTTACGCAGAATGGGAAAAATTATATCCATTGAATCAAATATCACATCGCCACCACGATCTCTAATGATGTTTAGCGATGATATAATTATGTAACTGTTGTCTGTAAGATTTTCATAATAATAAAATCACGGTATGTGACTAAAAAACTGAATTTGTTTAATATCCTGAGTGTGGTTTGAGTGAAGCTATCCACAACTTTTCATCCACAGGTGCCGACGTAGAGGCAGTTTAATGAGAATAGATATTAAGTACACTCCACTATCGCCTTCACGCTGTTATCTTCCATCCACAACTCGTACGTGGACTTCATATGTTGCATATGTAATTTCATGTATCTTTTACACCCCAATTAGAAATTTAAAATTTTAACAGAATGCTAGCCCAACTAAGTAAAACACCCCCATATTGTAGTCATCCAATGCCTGCCCTCAAAACACCCTTAAAAATTCATATTATTGCGGAAATAGAAGTAATTTAAAAAATTTACCACTGCCACCCCAATTAGAGTGTGTTGATAAAATTTTGACAGAATATTAGTAAAA
>NW_019417423.1:38624-43631 GCF_000390285.2 Anoplophora glabripennis | reverse complement strand
TTTTACTAATATTCTGTCAAAATTTTATCAACACACTCTAATTGGGGTGGCAGTGGTAAATTTTTTAAATTACTTCTATTTCCGCAATAATATGAATTTTTAAGGGTGTTTTGAGGGCAGGCATTGGATGACTACAATATGGGGGTGTTTTACTTAGTTGGGCTAGCATTCTGTTAAAATTTTAAATTTC
The DNA here is from genome assembly GCF_000390285.2 of Anoplophora glabripennis. Taxonomy (NCBI): domain Eukaryota; kingdom Metazoa; phylum Arthropoda; class Insecta; order Coleoptera; family Cerambycidae; genus Anoplophora; species Anoplophora glabripennis. The sequence goes on along the minus strand of NW_019417423.1, from coordinate 43,441 downwards.
TAATTGGGGTGTAAAAGATACATGAAATTACATATGCAACATATGAAGTCCACGTACGAGTTGTGGATGGAAGATAACAGCGTGAAGGCGATAGTGGAGTGTACTTAATATCTATTCTCATTAAACTGCCTCTACGTCGGCACCTGTGGATGAAAAGTTGTGGATAGCTTCACTCAAACATTCGGCTATGGAAACAGACACAAACAAACAGATTTAAATAAATTATCATACCTTAATTGAAAAAGAAAAGTTATTATAGATCAATTTTTCAAAATGTAGACTATAATAATTAAAGAGTGCGATATAAGCGTATTTTTCATTCCTTTCCTTTCTCCAGTATGAGATATTTATTTAGCCAAAAATAATAATTGATAACAATTTTCACAGGTGGCGAAATACCCAATAAATGGAGGGAAAAGTAAGAATCATAATATGGAATTGTTTGTTTTATAATAACCAAAATACCCTAGCATGGTACAGAAAATCAGATGCGCTCACAAAGCTTATACTATTACTCAGTTCAGTTGGTAGAGGTTCAGCCTGTGTCAAACCTTGACAACCCGGAAATAACTACACAGGCCTACTTTTGACGAGTACAATAACAGGCTAATTTGCTGACAAAGTATTTTATCAGGAAAAAATTATTAACAATTTAATCGTGAAAAAAATTTTTTAGTAGTTTTCTTTAAATAACTCAGCGGGATGACTTTGTACAAAAAAATGCTTAGGACATGATTTTGTAAAGATAGCTACAAAATGGCGGTGGTCCGATTATGAAATTTGCAATAGCAAAGCCATGAGATTGAAAAAAAGGTATAAAACGTCAATTTTTTAAAGTTGCTGTAACAATGTCAGTTATAAACAAAAAGTGATAAAACTTTCGAAAACTATAGTTCAATATATATATATACACTGAGCTCGTAAAGTTTGGAATAAATTCGAAAAATCGTTATTGAAGGGTTTTGACAGAAAATCCTCGGACACGTCAACTTTAGTTTATAAAATGTCACTTTTTTCAGCCATCGACTTTTTTTTTGTTTTGTTTGTTTTTGATCTATGACGTCATCGGCAATTTTTTTAAATGGCCACCCATATTTTTTTCCACGGATTTCGATAGAGCACATTTTTCTGAGTACGAATATGTCAAAANCTATGTATGCCTATACCAAATTTCAAGTGTCAGCAAAACTTCAAACAAATTTGGCAAAGTTTCGAGTTTCAGATGCCGATGGATGTATAAAACCTTATAGAATAAAAAGTTTTGCTCTATTGATTTTCGGCTTTAGCGTCATTATTGTATATACAGGCTGTCTACTATAAGAGGGCCCCTTATATGTGTCTCGCTTAATATACGACGCACGTCAAAAATCTTTATACATTTTTTGTTGCATTTTTTAAGGCCTTTATGCTCGTAAAAACAAATTTGAGATCCATGGCCAACTTTGTCAGTAATCATAAAAAAACCGGAAAAGTACCGAAAGTTTAGGGTCGCCTAACTTTTTTTATTTTAAGAGATAGAGAAAACTTATTTTAATAAAATTTCATGGCAAAATTGATATTTTTCACCTGGTATAAACAGATTTTGGAACTATCGTCTGTAAATTGCAGCGCCCTCTACGCGGGCGAAAAAAATGTCGTCAAAGTAGGCTATTTCCACAAAATAATTGCTTGTTCTTTTCTCTTTCATGCTATATACTACATGTCGCCATTATCTTTTATATTTATTAAATTTTTATACTTTTGATATAAAACAAAAATATAAAAATTTTCATGTTGCTTATGTTAATGTAAACATTAATTTTAAACATAATAACTACAAAAGAATTAATAAATATAATGCACTTCTTTTAAGCAAAATACAGATTTTCTTATTACTTTATTATAGTATTGGTTTTTGCATTAGAGAGAATTAAGCCTTCAACATTGTTCTTTCACAGAGAAAGTAGCTTACGCTAAATCTCGCAAGCTTTAAAAACAAATATGTTACCCCTTTGACCTCAGTAATATCATTTTGGCAAACTGTTTATTGTTATAGATTATACGTAACTGTTGGCTTGAAAACTGTTACAGTTCATTGTTATTTGAAAAATTATCATTTTGAAGGTGTTATAAAATAAAAAAGGGTATGTAATTTGAGGAAGAGGAAAGCTCTATTTCTGTAAGTAGATATATTTATTTTTTTTTATATTTGGCGTGTTTAAAACAATTTCTACATTAACATAAGCAACATGAACATTTTTATATTTGTTTGTATCAAAATTATAAGAAATGTAATAAATATAAAAGATAAAGGCAACATGTAGTATATCGCAAGAAAGAGGAAAAAAACAAGCAATTATTTTGTGGCCATAGTCTACTTCGATGACAATTTTATTTTGCCCGTGTAGGGGGCGCAGCAATTTACATACGATAGTTCCAAAATCTGTTTATACCAGGTGAAAAATATCAATTTTGCCATGAAATTTTATTAAAATAAGTTTTCTCTATCTCTTAAAATAAAAAAGTTAGACGACCCTAAACTTTCGGCACTTTTCCAGTTTTTTTATAAATTCTCACAAAGTTGGCCATGGATCTCAAATTTGTTTTTACGAGCATAAAGGCCTCGAAAAATGCAACAAAAAACATATAAAGATTTTTGACGTGCGACGTATATTAAGCGAGATACATAGAAGGGGCCCACTTACAGTAGACAGCCTGTATATTGAACTATAGTTTTCGAAAGTTTTATCACTTTTTGTTTATAATTGACATTTTTACAGCAACTTTAAAAAATTGACGTTTTATACCGTTTTTCAATGCCACGGCTTTGTTATTGCAAATTTCGTAATCGGACCACCGCCATTTTGTAGCTATTTTTATTACGAACAAAATCATGTCCTAAGCATTTTTTCGTACAAAGTCATCCCGCTGAGTTATTTAAAGAAAACTACTAAAAAAAATTTTTTCACGATAAAATTGTTAATAATTTTTTTTTCCTGATAAAATACTTTGTCAGTAAATTAGCGTGTTATTGTGCTCATCATTTAAAGTATTCCTGTGTAGTTATTTCCGAGTTATCAAGAAAATGTCACCAACAGTAACTTTTCGGCCTCTGCCGACTGAACTATACATTGCACTGTACAACAATTTGTACAATAATATAATATGGAAGCGGTACGTTTTATTTCTTCAGTGGCAACTGTTAGATTAATTTAAACAAAATCAATGTCAACAATATGGATACACCTTTCGTAGTAGGGTTGCTATAGTAACTCGTATTAGTGACAGATGTGACGTTCACTTACAACAAACAGCCGCGATGCACTTCAACTAGACATTCTGTAGTGAGTAGTTTTATTTATACAACATATATTTTTATAATAATTATACATGAACTGACATGTCAAGGACCGACAATAGTGCTAACGAGAATCCCCTTCAGGAAGACTTAAAACTGTGCGGCGACAAAGTATAGTGAGAATGCAAAGTGAAATTCGACTTGAAAATATTAATACTGTTGTAGATAAACCTAGAAGTAAGGCCTTTAAACAAACTAAGCACGGCTAGTTCGAAGTGTTCCTTGCTGACGAAATGTTACTCAAGGCCAGCGTCAGCCCTGCCAATTTTGAATTTGGACGGTAAGGTAAGTGATGTGGGTACAATGTATATATTCGTTAATTTTAAATTATTCGTAGGACGAATTGGAAAACGAATTATTAAAAAGCAAGAGGCCCTTTTCAGCAGGATATGTTCCCAAACGGTGCAAATATTTTTCCAAGGAGTACTTTCAGAGCAGCCTAGAAAGTATAGAGGGTAGAGTAATCGAGATCTTTTAAGCTGTTATACTAGCATCCACCGTTTTTAGAAACACTTCCATTCTGTTTCCTAAGTGTAAAAAACGCTTCTTCACACAGCCGTTAATTACTAATTTAATTGGTTAAAATTGCCTCAATATTACTTATTTTTAAATTTACCTAGGTATATTATGGATAAAAATTCGAAGCGCCTTCGTCAAAATCCAACATATTTATTTTTCAAATAGTAATATTTTTTTAACATTTAGGTAATGCATTTTTTAACATACAGTGAATTGACTATAAATGTATAAATGTTGGAGGTGTCACTTTCACAACCGTGTATTCAAAATAATCCAATATTTGGTAGAGCGATAATAATATAAGGAAATAGTAATATTCCCAACATTTGAACCTTAGGGAACGCCTGAATAAGTTTTACTATTTATATATTACTAAAACGTTGGCTTGCAAAAAACTTTTCTTGAATACAAAATGGATACTTTGTAACCTGGAGTCAGGATAACAATTTAATACAGTTTAATGAAAGAATCAAGCAAGCAAAAAGTGTTTTTTACTTCCATATTTTTAGACGAGGTTTTACCCTCATCGGATATTTTGAAAAACATGCTAGAAGAACCCGTAAAGTCCTGGAGAAATTTCAAACCATCCAATTTCATGGAAACAACAGATAGCTCGGATTTTACGCAGAGCAAGGATAATATCTGCGAAGAGAGTAGTTCTGTGTCTTCCGAAGAGCTTCCACAGAATAAAACAGATGCAGCGAACGCCGGTGACATGAAAGGTACTTTCATAATTATTTATTCGTGAAAATACAGCGTTTGTTAATTTCTAGAGTGCATGTTCCAAATAGCATTGAATTACACCACAACAACACCCATTAAACAGTTAATAAATAAATAATAATTATCTATACTAAAAAATTAAAAATAATATGTCCAAATGAAATGAATACAAAAACACAATCATACCCGACATATAGAAATTGTTAATGTTCAAAAAAATGTATAATAATAATAATAA
>NW_019417423.1:15163-38482 GCF_000390285.2 Anoplophora glabripennis | reverse complement strand
TAATTTTTGTTTTTTTTTTTGTTTCCACAATTTTTTTAGGATTGTTTTATCAGGTAGTCTTCCTTCTCGTGTGAAATTAATAAATTTTAACAAACAAATATATATATCTATATGTAAACATCGAATTTATAAAAAATTCATTTTGAAATGACATTGTCATTTTAACAAAATTCCGTTTAAGTAAAAAGTGGTTTACCAAATTTTTATTTAATTTTTGTCGATATATGCTTTTAGAGTTTAAGGATTCTTTGGACATGGTGCCTGGCCTAACTTCTAAGCCCCCTCTTCCCAAAAAACCGGACGCTTCCATCATCAACCAACGGAAAGAGTTCTATTCTGACTGCGAAACGAATATCGACAAGGGTATGGATGCGATAACAGCTTACCTCACCTTGAAATACGAAGCTAACGCGAGGAGTGAAACACCTAAAATTGAAAATAGAGTAGACGACGATTACTTCGAAAAACTAATAAAATGCAAAGGCCAGAACTTCAAAGGAGGCGACGTTGTGGCTGTCGATTACACTTTAAACCACTCGGGAAATGGTTGTGAACTTGCCGATGAAAATAAAAATCCAAAGCCGCCGACACCTGTAGACAGTTGTCTTCATAAAAGTGATTTTCTGTATCAAAACTGGGTGAACGAGGAGGAAGAGGTTATCGAAAGAGAGTCGCAGACGGACAAGTATCTTCAAGAGTTAAAGAAAGGTCACGCTTTCCTCGACACGAACTTAACAGATAACTCTAAAATCGTAGAAAAGTGCGTGTCGCCTTGGGGTAAAATAGAAAGTATGCCGAATCTCTCCGACATAGACATAGACAGGCTGTTCGGGGAAGAGAAGAATGTTAAGTCGGCGACATTTTTCGAAGAAAACAAAGCAGTCGAAACGCGTAAAAGTCACGTCAAGAAAAATACGAAACCCGGCCCTTTGAAACCGAAACCCAAGTTTGTGGCGAAGCCCATGAAAGGCGGAGTGGACTTTAAAGCAAAATCGAAGGAGAAAGAAATCGATTCCTGGATGACGCAGACCGTGGTCAACCCAGAAAGTGGAAAAGATATCGATCTGAAGAAGAAAAAAGCCAATTATTTTGACATTTTAAGCAACCTGGAGGAGATCGAGTGCCCTGTTGCTTCTAATGAGGCCCACAGTAAACAAGAAAGTTCTCCACAGGAAAACGAAGGACGGGCCAGTGATAATGGAAGTTTCGACGATATCGTGTCTATCTTAGAAGCTCTGGAAAATGAGGACAAAAAGTCTCGTAAGTACTCGCATCCAAAAAAGAACTGGTGATATTTACGAAATGGTCTTATTTTTTTTACTATTTTACTACTTTTTATGTTGTTTTGTTTTGTTTTCCTTTGTAGAGATGAAAATGGAGTCTGTAAAACAAATGGTTCACAACACCCTACAGGATGGATATTATGAGAAAAGCGATAAGCATATTAAATCTGAACGGGGATCTCCCAACACCCTGTGTGGGTCAAATTCGAAAGAGGAAAACGTTCCTATAAAGATAGGCGGGGTTTATAAAAACGCCGCAACTGCCGATTGCAGTGGAACAGATCACGGACAGACCAAAGAGAGAAGTGTAACATTTTCGCCTCATATAAATGAAGATTTTCAAAGCGACCTTTCCGAAAAAGCGAGTAATAAGTCTTCGAACTACAGGTACAGAGCCCTCATAAAAGATTACAAGCCATTGCAATTTTGTTTGAAACAGTAATTTTATTTCCTTTTCATGTTGGCAATTAAATTTCGGTGAAATTAAATGTCATTAAAACAATAATTTCGAGATAGATTAAAAAAACTGACCGGCTGGTGATTGGTGTAATTTTTCACAAAGTTTTATTCAATCAATCAGCGATGGCAAAAAGCTAACAGTCAATATTTATTTTATTTTCAGTTTATTAGTGTTTATACACATTTTATGTGTTTCTAAAGGTCAAAGGTAGCCCCCGTAGAAAGTCACACCCTGTATATTCGAAATCTTTTGGCTAACTTTGTAACATATTACAACTTTACACTTTTTTTAGATTTAAATTTCAAGATTATAAAAAAAAATTAAGAAACGCTTAGTTACTTTGTAAAATTAAAATAACAGTAAATGATGTTTCAATAATGAGCAGCATCTCTAATTAAACCAACTGTAGAATTACTACCATTTTTTAAAAATAAATTAATATTTGTTACACTGCCCGAAAATAATTTTTTTCTTCAAGCGTATAATAATACTTATATTATATAGTGCAACACCTCCTTTAGAAGCAGCCTATTGTTTAACTAGTACAAATATTTTTCATTTTTTAACTAGTAAATAAATGTAACAATGTGTAGATAAGTATCCTAGCAACGAATTAAAGATTCAAGAAGCTTTGACGTTTCATTAAGTGTCAGTTGAAATTTGATGTCGCGTCGGGTCGTTTTTAAAATGTCTGAAGAAATGCAGTGCACACCACCAGAATTACTGGAAATTGCAAATACATCAGTGGCAACACTTATACCAACAAAGTCGAGAAAAATTTATGAAAATGCTTATGATAAATTCATAAATTGGGCAAAAGAAAATAATGCACATATTTATTCAGAAAATGTGATGATAGCATATTTTACAAGATTATCCAGAACACTGAAAAGTTCAACTTTATGGGCGCAATATTCAATGGTAAAATCTAAATTAAACATAGAACACAATGTAAATATTGAGAAATATTCAAAATTAATTACATTTTTGAAACGACAAGGTGAAAATTATAAACCAAAAAAGTCGAAAGTTTTGTCTAAAAAAGAATTTGACGAATTCCTGAATAAAGCACCTGATGATAAATATTTAGCAACCAAGGTATGTACTTTTTAAATTATAGGTAGATATATATTTAACCTTTTTATATTTGTAATACAAAATTTTGTTATAATTTGTAAACTTCAAGTTATTTTATAGTATCCATTACGAGAATAATAAACAATTTTCGGAAATAAAGATAGCTCATTGGAAGAATGTTGTAAAAACTCATAAATATAGATGTCTTAAAATTACGTCATGTTTTAGAATTTCCTTGCATTTTCCAACTTTTTTTATTGTTACAAAATTAATAATTCTATATTTTTTAGGTTGCACTAATATTTGGAGTCACAGGAGCTTGTAGATGCGATGAACTCATTCAAGTAAAAGTTAATGATGTAAAAGATTTGGGAAATATAATATTAGTAAATATTCCCAATACAAAAACTAAAAAACATCGTTCATTTACCATAATTGGAGAGTTTTATTTAAATTTATACAGAAAATATGCTACTCTTCGGCCAAAAGACATAACTTTTGATAGATTTTTTATTAAATATCAAAATGGCCATTGTCATCGTGTTGTAATGGGCATACATAAAATTTCAAAAGTGCCAAAAGATGTTGCATCATTTTTAAGGTTGCCAAATCCACATGAATATACGGGGCATTGCCTTAGAAGAACCTCGGCAACTATCTTAGTTGATAATGGTGGAGACATTACAACCCTAAAGCGACATGGTGGATGGAAATCTACCAGCGTCGCTGAAGGATACATTGAAGATTCTGTAAACAATAAGAAACAGATAGCGATGAAAATATTAAACCCATTAGAGTATAATGAACCAAGTACATCAAGCGAAACTGTAAATATTGATCCTGAAAATAATTTAATCGAAGACTTTTCTGTTAATAATGGTACAATTGTTAACACTGAAACTGAGAACCTTATTACAAGTAACGTATTCAACGACAGAACTGTAAACTTTGAAAAAAAGACAGCCAGCAGCGCTTTAAATATCAACAACTGTACCATACAAAATTGCACATTTAATATTCATGTTAATAAATAAAGTTTGATGATAGACATGTAGGTAATTTAGATGTTTATTCGTTTAATTCAAATTAAAGAAAAATAATTGTTACATTTGTTTTTTTATTCATGAATAAAGTGGTTAAAACTGTCATGTTTAATTAATCAATAAAATGTATAAAATGTATAAAATAAATAGTATTACCTACCTACTGATTTTATTTTGTGCTGAGATTGAACATCGCGTTATCCGCTATAAATTTTCAAAATTAGTAATTTTTTATATTCACGCTTGAAGAAAAAATAGTATATGTCACTCGGAGTGGAAGGCTCATTATGTGTTTTGCCCAATTTGCTCAGCCTCGGCTAACGCCTCGGCGAGCAAACTTTTGGGCTCAACACATAATGATCGCCTTCTACTCCTAGTAACATAATATACTATTCCTTGCAACAAAACGTTCTTTTATTTCTATGTACACTATATTCTGTAAATAAAAATCAATTAGATGGTTCAAGCTTTCTTCTTGTAAAAGTGTTGGTCATTACGCATATTACCTATTAAAAATGTCGTTAAGGCTAACAAAATTCCAACAAAAGTACGTGTACCTAATAGGTTTAATCACTAAATAATTATATGGAAATATACGTATTTTATGATTAACTGGAAAAATCTTATTTACAGCGAACTTCTTTCATTTCTCGACGAAGTGGACAGGAACTGTTCAAAGTCCCTTCAATCCGCAAAAGAGAGTGCACTGTTAGCTACGAAAATGGTTCAGTCATCTATTAAGTTAGAGACGCTTCCAAAGTAAGTACTTTTTTTAATGTGCCACTTTAACCTTTGCCCGATGCATTTCATAAACAAATACAAACTATTTATTATAAATATTAAAAACGCATTCCTAAATTAGTAATAGGTACTAATTAGTCAATTTCATGTTGTATTTGAACATACACGTTAGCAGCGTCTCTAAGAATTGTTAATGAGTTTATTTTTCTTCCGTTTAATCTTATTTCAGGCTCGAGGACCTCACCGCCCTGTCGGCCGAAGAACTGGCCCAGCAAATAATCGAGCTCAGCCTCCGCGTCAAAGACAAGAACTCCTCGATATCCCTCCTGCAGGACGAGCTCTCCGCCCTCCGGGAGCAGATCATGAAGCAGAACAAGCAGACGGAGCAGGTGGTGAAGCAGAAGCTCAGACAGCAGAAGGACGAGTACGAGGGAGTGGTCAAGCGTCACCAGAAGTTCATAGACCAGCTCATCGCTGACAAGAGGGCGCTGAACCAGCAGTGCGAGGGCCTCATACAGGAGATGAAGGTGCTAGAGGACAGGTACAACACCAATACGAGGGCGGTGGAGCACAAGCACCAGGTGGAGATGAGGAAGCTGAAGGAGATGCAGGCGGCTGGGGAGAAGATGCGGAGGGAGCGGTGGATCGACACCAAGACCCAGAAAATTAAGGTGATCGCACTTCTATATTGTACCTGGTGAAACCAAACCTAGCTTCTACTTTCGTGTCGTGCCAATTTTACTGTGGCTAAAGGTAAGACAAAAAGATTACATCGACTTTTCCAAATTTCGTTGTTTTTCGGAGTGATCTGAAAAACAAACTGTCCCTTTTGACCTACAGGCCATGCCGGAAAAATTTTCTGATTATTTTTTAATAATGATAAACTTTTTCTCTTAATTTTTAGTAGTACAATGCGCAGATAGAGGTGAAGTGTTGCAGGCTAATTTAACGACGGCCCTGTATAAACTAACCAAAGGTTTCTAACAGCCGTTAATTTTATTAGGAGTTGACGGTGAAGAGCATCGAGCCAGAGATCCACAACATGGAGAAGCGCCAGCAGCAGGAATTAGCGGACCTGCGGGCCTTGCACAAACGCGAAATAGAGGATTTGGAGTTGAAGGCCGCCAGGAAGATGCAGCAGCAGTGCGAATCTCTGCGGGAGCAGCTTGTAGAGGAGAGGGAGAAGGCTCTGGCTCACGAGCGAGAAGTCATGAGGCAGAGGTTCGTAATAAAAAAAAATGTAAAACGTTATTTTCTATAAGAACATAATTAACTTCATGGCAGACTCGACAACTTTGTGAACATCCAAGTTTTCGAGATGCAGAATGGGAACATTAAGAAACATTTATTCAAATATTTCTGAAAATGCTAGATTAGACTCTGACGAACTTGGATTGTAATTTGCAAAACGTCACTAATTAACAGATTTGCCTTTAATTAATTGCCATTATAGCTCAACATTCACCAGTTTAAGTGAATCATCGCAGGAGATATCTGAAGGCGCAAAATTTCAACTTCAACACCTTGTAACCCCAAAATATGTGGTTTTATATACAGTGCGTCACAGAAGTAACGCAAAAAAAATTCATATTTCATTTTCTGTTGAGTTTTCACAAAAACGCTAAAACACGTCAATTAGTAAATTAGAATTGTCGTTTTGTCACGTTGCTTAAACCTTTTTTTCGCTATGTTTCATAAACCTATGACGTCATCGACATTTTTTTTAAATAACACCACCTAATTTTTTTAAGCATAAATGGATAGCCCTTTTGAAGGGAAATGTGTCGATATAGGGTTTGGCCTACTTTACTTTGACAGGAGCGGAAAAAAAGCCATTGACTGGAATGGACATGGTTTAAAATAACAACAAAAGTAGGTATCATAGACCGATGCGAGAACAGTGCCACAGTATAAAATGGAAATTTGGGGATGTTTTGTGTTTTGGTTGATTGTAGGTACGTTTTTATGTACTGATATGTACGACGAATGGCAATGTGTGGATTTTCAGTGACTACTAAACATAACATTTTGCCTATCATTTTCTGTCACTGTCGTTGGCCTTCTAGATCTAGACACATTTCTAACATTGCCAGCGTCTTCAAATTTGGGTACTAATCTGCATACTGTACACGGAGGTATTGGTTGTTCTGGATACTTGGCATTGAATAATTGACATATTTCATCATAACTACGAATCCTATATCTCCGTATTCAACCATAATTAGGATTTCAGTTCTTTGTTTCTCATTTAAACACAACACCATCGTAATGTAAAGTTATGGTATTTGTAACTGTGACAATGATATGAGGCGCTATTGCATTCGCTAACTGTCGTCTTCAGAACAATGCCTACATAGCCACTGTGATCGGGTGTACCTACCCAATCTACATAAAAACATGTGCCAACAATCAACCAAAACAGATTTTTTGCTATAGCACTGTTCGCGCATAAGTTTGTGATACCTATTTTTGTTATTAATTCAAACCATGTTCATTCCAATTGTTTGGTTTTTTTTCGCTCCTGTCAAACTAAAGTAGGCCAAACTCTATATCGACGCATTTCCCTTCAAAAGGGCTATCCATTCATGCTTAAAAAATTAGGTGGTGCTATTTAAAAAATATGTCGATGACGTCATAGGTTTATGAAACATAGCGCAAAAAAGTTTAAGCAACGTGACAAAACGACAATTCTAATTTACTAATTGACGTGTTTTAGCGTTCTTGTGAAAACTCAATACAAAATAAAATATGAATTTTTTGCTTTACTTCTGGGACGCACTGTATTGGTGTTCCAAGAAAGACGCATAAGCTAAAACACGTTTATTAGACGTCTATGAAACCGATTTAATTTAAATAAAATATTTATGTCCAACTGTAACATTACATAATTTATTAACCGGCCATGGAACTGACCTTGAAGTTCTGACACAGGTTCAGAGAACATCTCGTATTCAGAATTTGAGTGCAGACAACTTTCTGTATAATCCTTATTCATTAGGTATGAAAAATTGGTGGAAACCGAAGAGAAAGGCTACCAGGAGCAACGCAGAAGGCTGCTAGCGGATCACGCGAACAGGATAAAGGAGTGCGAAGAAAGAGAGGCAGTCGCTTTGGCAGAAAAGGACAGGGCAATCAAGCAGTCTCAGGACGAATTCGAGGACAGATTGCAAGTAAGAGGAGAGATTTTTTTTTTAAGGTATCAGATTCATTTGAACATGCATAGGTATTTAAAGGAATCATTATAGTCCACAGTACAGGCCCCCTCTGGAAAGTTGATTACCACATACTTTATAACTCCTGAGGAGCTTCATTTTGACGAGTCTACCACATTTTTCCTCTGCGACTTTTCTCGATTCCTCCGCTTTTCCGCTCGGAAAAGTCCAAAAACATGGTAATTTCCCGGGGTCTCGAAAAGTCAAGACCACATCTTTTATTTTTAGCTGAAGTAACTGGAAATTTTGTTGCGAATGCCGATTTCAATTTGTCCGACAGAAATTCCTCCGACATTGACGTGTCTACCGGTCGAAACATGCCAAAATAACCCGGTTTCGAAAATCAATTACCACATACGAGGTAATTTTTAGTAAAATCAATTGTAAATAATTAATTCAGTCGAAAAGTATTGTTGTCCGACAAATTTCAAGCCGCGTTTTTTCAATCCGACAGCTGGAAATCGGAATTTTCACGGGGTATGAAAAATCGATTACCACATATCTAATTTTCATTTTTTCCACTTTTAAATTTACTGTACAAAATATTGATATAAGTGTCCGACGATTTAATGTCCGCAATTTATTAAAAAATCAATAAATCAATAAACGTGATGAAATTTAATATTTTCACTCGAAAATTTTCAAATTTATAAATGGTTATTAATTATTATGATGTAAATTATTATTTGTTTCAAATAAATAATTATAATATTGCTTATTTTATGCTAAAAAATTTAAAAGTTATAAACAAATGAAGTTATTTTTGAGGCGATTAATATTATCTTAGTCCATAATGCATTATTTCTAAATAAATTAATATTATACTTGATATAAAAATCCTTTTTACTCTTTCAAGTTTTCATTCGCATTTGTTATTTTTCTTTACAAAAATTTTCCTATTTTTCTAAAAGAAAATCCCAAAATTTTTGTGCATATTTTTTTTACACCATACATACCTACTTTTTTGAAATCGTTTAATTCTTTTCTCGATATTTATTTGGCTAAATTGAGCATATAGATTTACAATTACAAGAATAAAACGAAAAATATATACAGGGTGTTTCAGAAAGACCTCCCATAAATAAAGGGGGTGATAGTATGACAAAACATGAGAATTTTTTGTCTTATGAATTATATGTCTATCTCCTCTTGTTTTCGAGATACAGAGAGACAAAATAAAATTTTTTAAATAACATTTTTATGAAAATTTCCAAATGGTGCGAAATATTTTTATGAAATTTGGTAGTCCGAGGTTTTTAAGTGTGCCAATTACTTTTGGTATATTTCATAGAGGGCGCTAGTTATGCTACATTCTTATTACAATTTAAGTTATATTTTTTTTAAGGTTAGATTTTTTACCAGTCGGGCTCCAATTTCTATTGTACAATTTTATTTTCTAAAAATAATGTACTCTTGTTAGAACTTCCTAATGTGGACGATTTTCGAGAAAAAAGGCTTTTAATTAAACTTTTACAATATTACACTATAAAATAAGTGACTTTTTTCAAAGTAAGCTTGAGGAGATAGACATATAGTTCATGTGACAAAAAATTCTTATTTTTTGCCGTCCCCACCCCCTGTATTTACGGGAGGTCTTTCTGAAACACCCTGTACTGTATATTTATATGGAATTTTGCTTAATACATGAAAATACCTTATTAGAAATTATAAATCCATGTGCACATTTTTTACGAATTTTTTTTCATCACTTTTTGTCGGACTGATGATTTGCGGATACATTTTTGTCGGACATCACAATTTTTGCTTATAAAAAACACTTTTCTATCGTGTTTTGTCCAATTTTTCATACCCCGTGAAAATTCCGATTTCCAGCTGTCGGACTGAAAAAACGCCGCTTGAAATTTGTCGGACTGCAATACTTTTCGACTGAATTAATTATTTACAATTAATTTTACTAAAAATTACCTCCTATGTGGTAATTGATTTTCAATACCCTGTTATATTGGCATGTTTCGACCGGTAGACACTAGTGCTGGCAAAAACCGGAAAAAAGTTAAACCGAGTTCCGTAAAAACCGTTTCAGATAAAACCGGTTAGTCGAATAGTTGCTAAAACCAGTTATTCGAATAATCCGTTACTTGAATCGTCAAAACCGGATATCTGAAAATCGGTGCTTTACAAAGACAGACCCGGAGAAATTGTCTAAAAAAAAAGGTCTACAAAAATCCGGAAGTCAAATTTGTTTACAAAGAAATCGATCTCAAAAAAAAAAGGTCAATTGCAATCGGACAAATCGATGTCTAAAAAAAAAAAGTATATCATCGAATAATCCGTTATTTGAATAATCGGATATTTGAAGATTCGAATAACTGAATAACCGGTTTTCGGATATTTGAAGAATCGAATAACCGAATAACCGGTTTTCGGATTTCATAAAAATCCGAATTATCTGAAACCGGTTAACCGACTATCCAAAAAACCGGATTCAGTTGCCAGCACTAGTAGACACGTCAATGTCGGAGGAATTTCTGTCGGACAAATTTAAATCGGCATTTGCAACAAAATTTCCAGTTACTTCAGCTAAAAATAAAAGATGCGGTCTTGAGTTTTCAAGACCCCGGGAAATTGCCATGTTTTTGAACTTTTCCGAGTGGAAAAGCGGAGGAATTGAGAAAAGTCGTAGAGGAAAAATGTGGTAGACTCGTCAAAAGGATGCGCCTCATGAGTTATAAAGTATGTGGTAATCAACTTTCCAGAGGGGGCCTGTACTGTGGACTATTATATTTACGCCAGTAAATTTGTAATAATTAATTATTACCGCAATAGTTTAATAGGTATTGCATGCAATAAGTAATATGTAGTTGGGGCATGCCGGCTGTAGCCTATAGAGTAGTTGTTTCCTGCAATATTATCGGTTAATTTTGTCTATCAGGTTGGATATCTTGTGCTCAACTTCCTTCGATATGCTTTTTTTTTTTGGAAAATTATCTGAATTGGCGTTTAATACATTTAAACTAAAATGGTACAAAAGAGATAATGATGAAAAATGTATGTATTTAAAAAAAAACAGGTCATCATCAGGAGGCACTCCAACGAGCTCAGGCTGCTGAAGGAGTCGTCGCAGCTCGAGTTCGAGACGTGGCAGAGCAACTTCAGGAAGCAGCAGGCCATCGCCGTGGCGGAAAAGGAGGCCGTCATCAGGGAGCAGTGCCGGAAGGAGAGGGACAGGGAGATCGAGGCGGTCATAGAACGGCTGGAGAGCGAGGCGAGCGAGAATAAGACGCAAATGGAGCAGTCCATGGAGAACAGAATCAGGTGAGGTGTTACCAGAGACTAAATTATGATTTAACGAATGCGGCGAACGGTATATTTTGTACGCAGGAGGCTCAAGGAAAAGTACGAGAAGGAGATAAAAGAGCTGGAGTTGTCGGAAAAGGAGGCTAATGAGAAATACTGCGAGGCCAAATCGAAACTGCTGGACTGCGAGGAGACGGTTATAAGTCTGCGGGCAGGCATCAAGCAGCTGGAACACCAGGTCGGGGAGCACAAAGAGGTGAGTAGATCGAGACATTTATTTAAGATAATTATTAATTTCAAGCCGTTTACTATTGCCGATATAATTCAAATACCTACTAGTAGTTTTCCGCAATTTTGTCTTGTTTTATTTTTCTGGAGTAATTGTAATTTGTCTCATTGCAGAAAAAATATCAATACACAAATTATAATTACTGTGTTGTGAATTGGTTAACACTTTATCACTTTTACAGACAAATGTTTATCTGTCATTTTTCTAAAGTGATTGTTGCCCTTATTCAAATTAGATTTAGATCACGCACATACAGGGTGTTTCTAAAATAGGGTTCCAAACTTCTGCTGCGTTTATAACTCATTAAAATAAGCCAAAAAGTTCATATTAACATGTACCCTAAAACGCACCCTTAGGAAGTTATATGCCCTTAAAAGGGCTCAAACAAAACTGTTTTTTTTTTCTGTTATTAACAAAACGGTCGCAAATAAATAGAAAAAAATTTATGGGTCTTATATAACTTTTTACGTTAAATAACATGGGCTACTCCGTTTTTCGACATGCAAATCATATGCGTTCCATTTAGGTTGGTGAAGGGGGTTTCGGCCCGTAATTTCTTTTATTTCAATTTTTTTACAATTTTTTCTACATATTTATAAAATCTTAACAATTTTACGTAAAAAATTTTATCTTTGTCCAAATCGATATTTCCAATAACTTACCATATAACCATAATAATATAACCATATAACTTCCTAAGGGTGCGTTTTCGAGCACATGTTAATAGGAACTTTTTGGCTTATTTTAATGAGTTATAAACGCAGCAGAAGTTTGGAACCCTATTTTAGAAACACCCTGTATAAACACCGGGCAAGTGACAGCGTATCTTCAATGTTTTTAGTTCTTCCAATCTTGTTTAGGAAAAAATAACCTTAATAAAGAAAATAGTGAACAGCCGCTTGGTATTAAAATATATCATCATCATAATGTGTCTATTTAGTCCAGTTGGTAGAGCTTCGGCGTGTGTCAAACCTTGATAACCCGGAAATAACTACACAGGTCTACTTTAAATGAGGAGTACAATAACAGGCTAATTTGCTGACAAAGTATTTTACCAGGAAAAAAAAGTTATTAACAATTTAATCGTGAATTTTTTTAGTAGTTTTCTTTAAATAACTCAGCGGGATGACTTTGTACGAAAAAATGCTTAGGACATGATTTTTTTCGTAATAAAAATAGCTACAAAATGGCGATGGTCCGATTACGAAATTTGCAATAACAAAGCCGTGAGATTGAAAAAACGGTATAAAACGCCAATTTATTTAAGTTGCTGTAAAAATGTCAATTATAAACAAAAAGTGATACAACTTTAGAAATCTATAGTTCAATATATATGCAATAATGACGCTAAAGCCGAAAATCAGGAGAGCAAAACTTTTTGTTCTATAAGGTGTTATGCATTCATCGGAATCTGAAACTCGAAACTTTGCCAAATTTGTTCGAAGCTTTGCTGACACTTGAAATTTGGTATACACATTGTGTAAATATGCAGAAACCAAAAGCAATTTGCAAAATTCAAGTTTCTTCATTTTTGCAGTTTTGGTAAGGTTTTATAGGTCACCCTAGTTTTATACGTCTCAGTTTTTTTTCACTTTTGGACGTATATTTATGTATATTTATAAAATATTCCATTACGGTAGATTAGTCAGCATAATTACCTACAATTTAAAAAAATATATATTTTCATCGTTTAGATCCTAAGCTACTTAACATTTTGCGCCATACTCGTACATTATTCAATATATCAACTATTATGCTGGCTGATCTACCGTAATGGAATATTTTATAAATATACATAAATATACGTCCAAAAATTAAAAAAACGGTGACGTATTAATCTAGAGTGACGTATAAAACCTTACCAAAACTGCAAAAATTAATATACTTGAATTTTGAAAATTGCTTTTGGTTTCTGCATATTTATACTATGTGTGTACCAAATTTCAAGTGTCAGCAAAGCTTCGAACAAATTTGGCAAAGTTTCGAGTTTCAGATGCCGATGAATGTATAACACCTTATAGAACAAAAAGTTTTGCTCTCCTGATTTTCGGCTTTAGCGTCATTATTGCATATATATTGAACTATAGATTTCTAAAGTTGTATCACTTTTTGTTTATAATTGACATTTTTACAGCAACTTAAAAAAATTGGCGTTTTATACCGTTTTTTCAATCTCACGGCTTTGTTATTGCAAATTTCGTAATCGGACCACCGCCATCTTGTAGCTATTTTTATTACGAACAAAATCATGTCCTAAGCATTTTTTCGTACAAAGTCATCCCGCTGAGTTATTTAAAGAAAACTACTAAAAAAAATTTTTTTCACGATCAAATTGTTAATAACTTTTTTCCCTGATAAAATACTTTGTCAGCAAATTAGCCTGTTATTGTACTCATCATTTAAAGTAGACCTGTGTAGTTATTTCCGAGTTATCAAGAAAATGTCACCAACAGTAACATTTCGGCCTCTGCCGACTGGAGTAATTATGATTATGTTAGAAGGTAAAAAAATTCCTTTATTTAGTACAAATAATACACAAAGTATGCACACTTTGACATCTAACATCTAAACTCCTAAGAGCACGAAAGAAAGAAAGAAACAGAACATATTCTAGAAATATCGTGAAACAAATGAGTAAACAAATGTATAAACAAAGCACAGTGGGGCGACTTTCGCGACAATATGAATGAAGCCGTGTGACTTGTACTGTTTGTTGTTTTCAGCTCTCGGACAAGCTGACCGAGGAGAGAACCAATTTGAAGGAAGCCGTTAAGTTAGAGATGAAAGAGGAGGTGCAGGCCTTGGAGAAGGAGGTGGCGCAGCTGAAAAACTCCAGGGATAGAGACTTGCAACAGCTTTATTCCAGGTAACGTATACGTCGCGCATTTCCCATTTTCTCTTCAAACGTTTCACATGACAAATGTCATTTTCACAAAATTAAATTTCACAGGATTCGTCGGTTGCGCATTGGAAAACATATATTTTTTATGTATACAAGGAAGCAGCAGCGTCTCGAGCTGTGCAAAAAGTTTGCAAACAAGCTATTCCCAAACTCATATTCATTGCATTAATAGATTTAAAATAATACAATTCTCAGACTTTGTCGTGACTTCAGGAGACGTCTCGGGCGACGCTCATTGTGCTTTTTTTAACACAAACAGGCTATAATGCACAGGCTGAGGGTCTAAAGTAACCGATTTTCATAATTGAAGTTTAAAAAAATTATTTAGGTACGCTTATTCAAATATCTCTGATTGTTTTGTTATAGATTGATAAAACTTGAGCTAATAAGCATAACTATTTACCGAAGTAACACATAAAACATAAAATATAAAATATGTATACAGGGTGACATAGAAAAAAGTACATTGCATAGTGCCACACAATAGAGGACACTAAAATAAGAAAAAATGTTCCTATGAACATGGGTCTTCAAGGCCTTCGGTTAAAAGATACGGGGTGTTGAATTTTATTTTTGTTCGGTTTTTTTTTTTAATATCTTTAGCCAGAGACGCAAGAAATGAATAAAATGTGGTATACAGGAGTTTTTTTATCATGCTAAATTCAAATATGATCTTAGTTTTGTGATTACTGATAGAGGGCGCTACATACAGGGTTCCATATCTACTGAATCGGTCCTAACTTTTTTGCTATACACTGTATGTCATTTTCGACTGAAAAAAATTTGTTATCCCTTCTTTCTATACGTAAGAAAGGTATACCTTGTCCAAGTCGCTAGAAGCAATGGTTCCAGTACAAAAGCCGACAATGCACGCAAATTATTCAAAAAGCGCCAAAGTAACATTTGCAAAAACAGTGATAAATAACAATTAAATAATGACACTTGTCAAACTAATATAATAATTGTTAGAGGTATTTTGTGTTCTTGATTAAGTTTTTCATTGGTTTTCTCAATGATTATTCAAAATTGCTTTCAAAAATGGTTCGCTACACTTTTGAAGAATACAGGGACATGATTATGTGTTACGGCGAAGCTAGATCAAATTCTTACGAAGCTCAACGTATCTATCGAGAAAGATATCCTTTAAGACAAGTTCCTAATGTTCGAACATTTATTGATGTGCATAGGCGTTTGGGAGAAGATGGCTGTTTTAGAAAACCAAAATTGAATGGTGGGGTTTCCAGAACTCGTCGCACTGTGCGAAACGAAGAAACTGTTTTACGAATGGTAGAAAATAATCCGAGAACAAGCACCAGGAAAACAAGTTCAGCGGTGCGAAACCTTAACCGTGAATCAGTTAGACAAATTTTCAAAGAACAACTTCTTCGCCCATATCATTTCCAAAAAATTCATTCACTATTGGAACATGACTTTGTTCCTCGTGTACAATTTTGCGAATGGTTTCAAAACCAAAGAGAAAATACTATTTCATCAATTTTGTTTACTGACGAAGCTAGTTTTAGTCGTGATGGTATTCTGAACCTACATAACATGCACCATTGGAGTGATGAAAATCCTCATCAAACTATAATTCGGAGTCACCAATATGGGTTTTCTATTAATGTGTGGGCAGGTATAATCGACAATTACTTAATTGGCCCATTTCGATTGCCCAGTCGATTGACAGGTGCACTGTATCGAAATTTCTTGGAGAATGATTTAAACACATTATTAGAGGATGTCCCATTGGCCATTATTGGAAGAATGTATTACATGCATGATGGGGCACCAGCTCACTTTTCTCGAGTGGTAAGGGAATATTTGGACAGGAGATTTGGAAATAGGTGGATTGGTCGAAGGGGGCCTGTACCCTGGCCAGCTCTTAGTCCCGACCTTAATTCCCTCGATTTTTCATTTTGGGGATTTATGAAAAATGAAGTTTATGCTGTAGAAATACATAATGAAGAACAATTATGGATAAGAATTATGGAATCGGCAGATAGATTTCATAATAACCTAGGAATATTTCAAAGATGCCGTCAATCATTAAGAAGAAGAATGGAAAAATGTATTGAAGTACAAGGGCAACAATTTGAACATCTTCTAAAAACTTAATGTTTTGTTTTAATTAATCATATTTTTCATCATACCATTAAAATTTAATTGTTGAAGTATTTATCATTGTTTTTGCAAATAAAAAAAATTAAAATTCAACACCCCGTATCTTTTAACCGAAGGCCTTGCGGACCCATGTTCATAGGAACTTTTTTTCTTGTTTTAGTGTCCTCTATTGTATGACACTATGCAATGTACTTTTTTCTATGTCACCCTGTATATGTACATTTCCGCCTTCGAATATTTTACGAATATAATCTAAACGTCCGCCAGAAAAGCATATATTTTAGATACTTAAAATATAATGTATAATTAATAACTAACTAGGTATATCAACGTAATGTTGTTGCAGTAAATATCGTGTGTAGGCATTCTCTCAATAATGTCGAACAATGAATTGGAATAAATATTAGATGCAGGTATTTCTATAACGGGATATTTTAGAAGATTTAAAAATAATAAAATTTCTTTCATACGGTTTCAGGTGTTTAGTAATGTATGTGATTTAGATTAACGGGTACCTACTTCTCGGGTAAAAGCAAAAATTCGTTGAATGGGTATAAATATCCATATTAAGATTTCCAGTTCCAACGCCACTGAGTATTTTGGAAATAAAATAAGCGCATTTATTCGTAAATTGAGGCATTTTTATTATTTCTTTTATTCAAAATAAGCTCAATTGAAATAAATTTAAAATATATCTAAAACATTCAATCATTTCAGATAATGTGTACAAATGGAATTTTAAATGTGATTTAACCGTAAAAAGGTTCAAACAAATCACTGAATATTATAAAAAGTTTCCATATTCATGTTATTATAGATACACATAACTAGACCACAATTTATATCGAAAATAAAACTAACTACACTTTGTGTCACACATATTAACGGTGTGTTGCTAAGATTTACGTCAATATATATTTTTTGAAAAATTGTCCCTAAACAATTTGAAATAGAAACACATGTCGATAAAATACGTTCCAGTTAATATTTTCACAATCACAATACCTACTTACACATATACCTACTATTTTTTGCTGCAATCATAGAAATTACATATTGTATTAGATTTCGGTAGAACTATAATATTAAATTTTACTGCAATAAAAGTAATGTACAGGGTGGTTGATTTTCGATAGTTTTATAGGGTACAGCCAAAACGGTGATAGATACAAAAAATCTGAAATCGATGTCCCGTCCTCTTTTTTTGAGTTTACTTCCCTGGTACCAAAAGGCTAACTTGATTAGTTTTAGATATACAGGGTTTTTTTTTTGAAAAATGGCCCATTTACATTAACCTCTCTATCTCCGTTGTCATTCAATTTAGAAGAAGAAAGTTTTTGTATTATTTGTTTTATTTTTTATTAGGAAGCCAGTGGCGTACTCAGATTTTTTACAAATCGCACAGTTTTTCCGATATTACATAAACATAGGTTTTTTTAAATAGAACACCCTGTATTTGGCCATCCCGTTGAATAGCATTTTTTTTTTACCTTTTCAGCCATATATAATAATAGATAATTTTTATTTGCCTAAATGAAGAAAAATGCAAAAATGTAGATATAGATATTTTTTCAGTTGGCCATGTTATTTATTTATTCGTCTTTTGTTGTTTAATATTGACAGTTAGTTTATTTTTGACTGATTGAAAGCTTGTTAAACGTCTATTATTTGGTTTCAATTTTGAAAGGTATAAAAATGGTGTACGAAAATATTTACAAAGTTCAAATGTTGGAGTGTTACATTGAAAGTGAAAAAATAGTGACACAGTTTTAAACTTATATTTGGAGAGATACCCAGAGCGTCATCAGCCAGAAAAGATAATTTTTAGCCGACTCTATGATAACTTGTGTGAGTTTGGTTCTTTTCAAAAACCGAGAGCTAAATCTTATACGGAATAGAGAAAATGATGAAATCAATACTTTAGCTTTTGTTGTCGCAAATCCCAATGTATCCAGCACAGAAATTCAAAGGACGATAGGAATTGGTAAATTCAGAGTATTGAGAATTTTAAAAAATACAAGTTCGATCATATACTATAAAAATGTCGACCATTTGCATCCAGGAGATGAAGAGAGACGTGTCATTTTCTGCCAATGGCAGCGAAGGTATATTCAACCGGCATAATGCGCGGTATTGGTCAGATGTGAATCCTCACCAAACTGTGGCCAGATTTCAGCAAGGGCAGTTTGGTTTTCATGCATGGGTAGCTCTCTTCCACAATAGAGTGTTAGCTTACGAAATGTACGATGAAAACCTTAGCGCTCAGAGATATGTGAGAATTTTACAAGAAAATATTATTGAACCGCTGGACGATATGCCACTAGCTCAACGATATCACATGTTCTTTCAGCATGATGGTGCGCCTCCACATAATTCCCACATAGTTAGAGAATTATTAAATCATAATTTCGGGGACAATTGGATCGGTACGTACGAACCAAACAGGTGGCCGCCTAGGTCACCAGACCTAACCCCTATAGGCTTTTATTTTTGGGGGATCTTAAAGACAGAATTTATAAGTATAGAGCTAATAATGTCGAGGAGCTAAGGGAACATTTTGAAAACTATATTCAGCGCGTATCAAATATCCACATTTACAATGTGACCCGCTCCATTGCCAAACGTTGTCAGTTATGTATCAACGAAAATGGCCGACAATTTTAGCACTTGCTGTGACTTTGTTATGTCATTTTTGTTTTATTGTTGTTTCTCTCATTTTATAGTTGTTTTTTTTGTTTAGTTTATGTTTAATAAGTGTACATATAATTAAACCTATTAAGTAAAGATTAATGGATAATCTAATTTATTTTTTCTTGTAATTTTTTAGTCTAAGTTAGGTGCTTAATATAAAAATAATAATAGAAAACGAGGAGGCCAATACTAAATAAATCTCATGGGCAACTGAAAAAATATCTATACATTTTTTACATTTTTCTTCATTTAGGCAAATAAAAAGTATCTATTATTATATATGACTGAAAAGGTAAAAAAATGCTATTCAACGGGATGGCCAAATACAGGGTGTTCTATTTAAAAAAACCTATGTTTATGCAATAATAGTATGTTCAGCTTATTTTGAATTTAAAAAAATAATAACTTGAAAATAGCGGTAGTTCGTTTCCTCAGAAATGTAGGTACAAATATACCCGTTATACTCAGAAGCGTCGAAATAATAGTCCACCAGTATCTCCGCCACCAGTTAATAATATGTATACAATAAACCAATCCCCTTCATCAAACATGCTCGGATATATTTGAATATATGCGATATTTGTTTTTTAATTTCGGCACTCACTTTGCATATCGAAAACCATGGATTTTGCACCTCCGATTCATTAGTTTAAATTGGCCCAAAAAAAAAACACCCTGTATATTATGCATAATTTCACCGAACGCTTCGTAAATTTTTTTTCTGTCGGATCCTCGCACCTGAATCCTAAACGCGCCCACATTTGTCGAATAGTAGGCCGGACCGCGCGAAGTTTCTTTATCTGAAAGTAAAATTTCTCGTAACCAGAAAACATTTCCAATTTGTCACTTCTGTTGGCAGTTTTGTAAATTATACCGTTTTCATTTCGGCGCAAAATCCGTCCAAAACTTTCTCTTGTTTGCAGGGTGAAAGTTTCCGTGGCGAGGAAGGACGAAATCATGAACGAATTGCAGGCCGAGAACAAGGCCCTGCAGGAAAAATGCCTCTACTTGGAGAATATGCTTGAGCAACAGAGAAGGGAGTATCTGATTAAGTGAATATTTTTATTAATTGTGTCTTTATACGTAGATAGATATTAGATAAGTTTATATGTATGTGTCTTTTTTTTCTTTTAAGTGTTCTACAAAATGTGGTTTTCCAAGTATGTAATTGAAATAATAGTATCTACCCAAATCGCAGACAAGCAAAAAATATAGTGTTTCATTTCCTGTGAATGTCTATTTCATTTCGTTCATGTCTTTTTGCGACCTGTTAAAAACTGCAAAAGATTTAGTGGATGATAGTATATCAAAAAATATTCTTTTTCGGGATACAAGGCGTCAAAGAGATAAAGGCTCTACAAAAATTATTATTATTTTTTTAAGGAAACAAAATTATACCAAGGTAAGTTCAGTAAGTTGATCTGAATCTGTTTATTTTCATTCAAAGAAGCTACGCTTGAAGTATCACTAATTTGTTTACAAACACTCCGTATATTAAAGACAGATACAAGTTGACTGAACAGTAGACATTCACTATAAAAATAGTAACCCCAAAAAGTGTCACTAAGAGAGAGAAAGAGAGAAACTAACAACAATAACGTATTAAGTATATTCAAAATCTACACAAATTTCAATATAATACAATGGTTTTTTTTTTTTGGAAAAATACAGCTAAAATTTGATTTAAAAAACTCGTCGTTGATGCCCTTTAACTCGAAACAAAAGACAATACCTATACCCACGGTCCATAAGAAAAACTTGGCTTATATTTTGATATTCTATCATACTAAATTTTCTGCATTAATTTCTGCAACACCCTGTATATAAATATTTTTTCGGTCGTGAAAAATATTTTTTAATCATAGCGCTATTTAGACCTCATTTGATATAATCATTTCTGTGGTTTTCACCTGCGGTCGCCGCATCAGTCAATCAGCCAATAAAAATCAACCGTCATCTCTTTCTGATTCACTGCATATCCCATAAGAAAATAAGAGGCAAATTTAAAATTGCCACTTTTCTTGTACCGCGCGTATTTTAACATAAAATAAAAAATTTTGATTTTTCACTATAATTTTTTTTTCGGCTCTGTAATAGCACTGCGGAAAAATAAGATGAGGATAATGAATTTACTAATAATATTTTATTTATTAAAGCTGGTTTTACAAGAGATGGTAGGTATTGCAAATTATCATAACAAAGTATAACAGATTTTCAATTCTATTTTATCATAACAAATAATAAATGTTTGTAATAACCTCCGTTTGTGTGTCGTTATCCACGGTTTCCCAGCCACGGTTTATGACGTGTAGGGAATCGCTTTCGGGATTGAGGAACTCAGATCACGGAATTGTGAGCATACAACATTATACTACAATTGCATGTTTATGGCACTTCCGTTTAAAAATAAATGAAAGTAGAAGGGCTAGATGAACCTATCAGCAACCAAGAACCACCCTCATATTATCTGACTGCCCAGTCTAAGTTTCTAAGTGGTGGTGAAAATTATTATTTAAAAATGTTGAGCATAATTTTCTAAGCTGAATTGCCTATAAGTCCCTCTCGCCGACGTATTTCGAAATTTGTATGAGCACAAACATTTAGATGGAGTACTTACAGATTTTTTTTACCGGCAATAAGCTGAAAATTCTGCTCAACATTTTTAAATAATAACTATTGTTTCAGGTATCAGAAAGTGTATTGAAGTGAATGGAGATCATTACCAACATTTATTATGATAAAATAGGATTGAAAATCTGTTATACTTACAATTAGTTAACATTTGTTTTCTATTACTATTATGATTACTACGAGCATTATGATAATTTGTAATACCTACTATCTCTTGTAAAACGAGCTTCGTTAGTAAATAAAATATTATTAGTAAATTCATTATCGTCATATTATTTTTCCATAACGCCATTAGAGAGCCGAAAAAAGTTATATACTGAAAAATCAAACTCATACTTGTTTTTTAAACAATTTTCGTTACAATTCGTAACACTAATAACCAATGAGATTTATTTGAAGCATGACACCTTGATTAATTACAGAAAGAATTATCTAAAATTTGATGTTAATAAAACTTTAATCGCGATTTCCTGCTAACGATTACATTTATCGGCTTGAATAGAGTATACATGATGTCTGGCAAGGGAAAAAAATTTTGAGTTCTAGGTAAAATGTTCTCTAGCGGTACATAATGAAAGTTTTCTCTGACTGGTCTAATAGAGCTTGATCCACTTAGTGGGTGTGCCTAATGAAAGACTAATCGAATTTGAATTATTAAATAAGTTATTTAAAAAGAAAAATAGAACAAAATAACTGACAAGCTGTAACAATTGACAATTCGAAAAAAAATTCATTACATACCTACTGCTATTATTTTAATTCCTAGAGTCACCTCCCAGAGTTTCCTGATGGACTTTTAAAACACTAATAATAATAATTTTTTATTAAATTATTGCTTTACTTTTTTAATAAACATACCTGTTTTCTTTAAGTCTTTCTTGATGGTAAACTTAATAGCTCTGTTGGAGATCGCGTTCAGTCAGAATCCTCAAAATGTGCACTACCTGCATGTCCCGTTGAAGGATTAAACAAATAAACACTACACCATTAACTTAGCCAGTCTTTATTTTTGTTTATAACTCTACTGTCTTTTTTACAGACCGTGTTTTTCATCATGCTAGAAAAAATTTAGTACCTACACTTTATGGAAATTTAGTATATAAGATATACAATTTAGGTAGTACAATTTTTTTTCAAGCACTGGCAACCCTGTCTAGAAGGCTCCCAGGTGGATAAGCTCGTGACCATGGAGACTATACAAGGAGCCCGAACTCCATGTAAACAAAAATCTTACAAAAATAAGAGGGCGCTAGTGTTCCATATGTCCCATATGTAGAGAGGGGAGATAAAAAGCGGCAGTTTGAATTATAAATCAATCATGTCATTTTTGTAATGTGTTAAAAATTTTAAAATAAATAATGTAAGCTACTTTGAATTATATAAATCATGAAAATATGTCATTCCGGACTGTAATTAAACTAAATAGATAATAAAAAATATTAGCTTTATGAGAAGAATTTGGTGTTCGTAGAAAGAAACTAGTTTTCAAGGAATTTATGACGTGTCTTGTTAATATTAACCTATAAGTAAGGTTTATGTTTTTGATAATTACTTTGTTAAAGATTTTAGTTTAATGTTAGTAAAAAATAGTCACATTTTATACAGGAAGTT